>NC_137619.1:39062507-39106177 GCF_963280865.1 Gymnoscopelus braueri
TTCAACTATTCCATTTTAAGCGGTGTAGCCACTTCTATGTGTGATATGTCCATCTGTTTTGCTTATTTTCTACCATCTTTCCTTCTACCCAGGTGGATACCATGTTGCTTCCACAATCATCATGACAAAATTCCAGTAATCAAGATTTTGAAATTTCCAAGTCAAAGACCATGCATTTGAGAACCAACTCTGCAACTTCAGTGATATCCATGGCCAGCCCTACTTTTAGTAGAACAGGTAAGGTTAGACACTTACAGAACAAGTAGACTACATAAAAATAGTTTATTTCTATAGCGCCTTTCTCCAAAGCGCTTTACAATGTTTATTGAATTCACCCATTTTCACACACCGACGGTGGAGGCAACCATGCAAGGCACCAACCTGCACGTCGGGAGCAGTTATGGGTTCAGTGTCTTGCTCAAGGACACTTCATCACAGCCAGGCAGAGCGGGGGATCGAAATAGTCATTAGTTTCCAAATAGTCATTAGTTATATTTCCTGATTAGCATTCCACATATTGATCTTGAGCTCTGTCCTGCCAGTAGTAGATTTTTTCAATGATATAAGAAAACATGCAGAGTTGTGCAAAATTGTTTTGTCAAATTCTAACGCATGTTCCTTGTATGCAGAGCACAGATGCAGCCATGCACAGAAAGGCGGTGGCAGTATGAGACCTGCAGACCTGCTCTGAAGACTTGTCAGGTAAATAAACATTTCAGGCGTCAGGGAAAACACTTGTCTCTCATTGCCATTCATGGATATTTCTTAATGTTTATTTGTTAATGTGCTTCAATCTAGAGAGATGATCTGGAGACTCACACCAGTGGAGTCCATGTGGGTATGCCAGAGATAGGCCCAGATTCAGCACTGCAAAGTACAGTCATGTTGGAGGATTAAGTAGCTGTTGATGGCCTTCCAGACATCCCAACTGCATTTACAGGTTACTTTAGCCTGCTTTATGCACTATTATGCATGTTAAAATAGTTCTGCTTGAATTCAGACTCTAAGAACCAGACTGTCCATGTTCCTCATGGATGTACTGTTCTGAACTTCAAAGTGCACACCATTTCTGCCTGTATTATATAGTTTTATTTTATTTGAAAGTAAATAGGTAGGAGTGACTTAATATTGAGTCTGATTTTATTTGTATTCCTATATATTCTGTATGTTTAAAAAAAAAAATTGCACTAAGAGAAAAAATGTACATAGAAATACAAGACCTAGACAATAAAATCAATGACAGTCTGTGACTGTGACAGATGTGTAGAACTGTTTTAGCGTTTGCGATCCAACACTGACTAATGAACGGCTCAACAGGCTCGATGCTTCAGTGTTGTGTTTCAGCACTGAAAGAATTGTACACATGCTGCATGTTTGTTTTGTTGTTTTATAAAGTTTACAGCATTTCAAATGTTTTTCTTTTTTTTAATATATTTGCACTAAGAGTTGCACTGTGTTGCACTGAACATGTTGCACTCTCAAGCATTGAAACCCCCATTTGGTGCAGAAAATAAAAGTTATTGAATCTTGATTGTTTTTGTTTCTGGATCCATATTTTCATTGTGACATAAGGTACAATGTTGCCACTAGGGTACATTAATGTTCTTTTAAAGGTACAACCAAGAAGGTACAATAATGTACCAATGTTAAAGGTACAATTCTGTACTCTGCTAGGGTACACAAATGTTCTTAAGGGGTACAACCAAGAAGGTACAATAATGTACCAATGTTAAAGGTACAATTCTGTACCTTACTAGGTACATAAATGTTCTTAAGGGGTACAACCATGAAGGTACAATAATGTACCAATGTTAAAGGTACAATTCTGTACCCTGCTAGGGTACATAAATGTTCTTAAGGGGTACAACCAAGAAGGTACAATAATGTACCAATGTTAAAGGTACAATTCTGTACCCTGCTAGGGTACCGCTGGTGCGACGAAGCCTTTGTACCTTTTAAGGTACAAAACTGCCCTTTGATTTCTCTGTGTGTATGTTTATTCCTGATCCTCTGTTTTGGTTAATAAACCACCCTTGCATTCGATCTATCCTGTGTCTGCTTCGTCCTCTGCCTTTGTCCTGCGCTTGGGTCCTACACCCCTGACTCTGATCGTGACAGTACGAACGAACCAATAATGGACCCAGCGGACAAAGCAGAGGTGGACGATTTCACCAACATGCTGCTTTCCATGAGTTCCATAATGGAAGACTGCCTTCATCCGTCCACCAGCGCAGAGCAGAAGATTGAATCCCTGAAACGGGCTCTCCGCTTGGCCTACTCCAGGCCTGACCTAGCAGGCAAGCTGAAGGGGGCAATAAAGGGTTTGTGGACTGCCATGGGCAACACGCCAGCTGGCCTTCGAGCTGATAGCCTTCGACCTGCTTCCCCACCTGCTCTCCAGCCTGCTAACCGTCGGCCTGCTAGCCATCTGCCTGCTTCCCAGCCTGCTCACCAGCCTGCACCCCAGTCAGTCAGCCTTGGGTATGTAGGCCTCCGGCCTGTGTGCTCTGCTCTCGCCCCTGTTGACCCTGCGTTCCCCGAGCTACGGTGAGACTGTGTCAGCCCTAAACCCTTGGGCTGGGTCTCGCTTGGCCATCGTCAAGGGGAACCGGGCGAGGGGGCGCCATCGTCATCGCTCACGGCAACGCTCCATGCTGCCCAACGTCCAGGAGCCTCTGCTGCCCAGCATCCAGGAGCCTCCGCTGCCCAGCTCTCCGCTGCCCAGCACTCCGCTGCCCGGCGTCCCGGAGCCAGTGCTGCCCAGCATCCCGGAGCCAGAGCCACCGCTCTCCCAGCATCTACGAGCCACTGCAGCCCGGCGACCAGCGTGCACCACCGCCCGGCGACCAGTGTGCACCACCGCCCGGCGACCGGCGTGCACCACCGCCCGGCGACCGGCGTGCACCACCGCCCGGCGACCGGCGTGCACCACCGCCCGGCGACCGGCGTGCACCACCGCCCGGCGACCAGCGTGCACCACCGCCCGGCGACCAGCATGCACCACCGCTCGGCGACCAGCGTGCACCACCGGCCGGCGACCAGCGTGCATCTCTGCCCAGCAACGGTGAACCTCCCCAGCTGCCCAACATCCAGGAGCCTCCGCTGCTCTGCACGCCGCAGCTCAGCTGCCCAGCTCTCCGCTGCCCAGCACTCCGCTGCCCAGCTCTCCGCTGCCCAGCTCTCCGCTGGCCAGCTCTCCGCTGCCCAGCACTCCGCTGCCCAGCTCTCCGCTGCCCAGCACTCCGCTGCCCAGCACTCCGCTGCTCAGCTCTACAAAGTCCAGGTCGGCTGTCCCTGCCGACACCCTGGCTGATGCCTTGTCGGCCGTCTCCGCTGACATCCTGTCTGTCCTGCCTGAAACATCTGTGGCTGCCCCAGCTGATGACCCGCCAGAGTCCTCGGCAGCCGTCTACATAGACGACCTGCATGTGCGCTCTGCACCATCGCCAGCTGTCTTCACCGATGTCCCGACTGTCTTCCCTGTCTCATCGTCTGTCCCTGCCGACGTCACGCCTAAGCCCCCGTCGGCTGTCCCCGCCGACTACTCGCCTAAGCCCCTGTGGGCTGTCCCCGCTGCTGACTCGCCTGAGCCCCTGTTGGCTTTCTGATGAACTGACTTTGTTCTCTGTGCCCTTGTCAGCTCTCCCTCCTGACAACCCGTGCAAACTTTACAAACTGTCCTCTGTTGTCACTGCCGAGGCTGACCTGGCACTCATGCTGCCGGAACCCGAGCCTGACCCTCAGCTGTCAGAGCCCGGGCTTGCACTCCAGCAGCAGGACCTCGGGCCTGCACTCCAGCAGCTGGCCCCCAGGCTGGCACTCCAGTTGCCAGATCCTGGGCTTACACTCCAGCCACTGAACCCCGAGACTGCTTTTCAGCCACTTGGTCCCGGTTCTCCTCAGGTGCCCCAGTCTCAGTGTTTGTCTCCTTTCCCCAGACCTAACATAGTACGTAGTCCCATTCCCAGCCTTGTCTGTAGTTCTGTCCCTTTTGAACCGAGCCCTCCTGTTTCCCAGCGTAGCTCCCCGTTTCTCCAGTCTCCTAAACCCCTTAGATTCCACTCTGGAACACCTCGCCCTTTGGCCAGTGGTGTAGTTGGTCCACCCCCCATCTGCCCATTAGCTGCTCTCCCCATCTGTTTGTCTGCCTGTCTCCCTACCTGTATATCTGCTAGTTTGTCTGCTACGCTGCTTGTCCGTCTGTCTAGTCCCCGGTCCACCAGTTTCCCTTTCGCCCCTTTTACCCGCCTGCTGTGTCTAACCTCATGTTGGTCCGCCTGCATGGCTGTCTGTCAGTTTGTCTGTATGTCTCTCGGGTTGTCTCACCTTCTGCCTGTCTGCTTGTCTGCATGTATGTCTGTGTGTCTGCTCTCCTGTCTGTCTGTGTGATTCCGTGTAGTTATCTCTCTGTTTATATTTACTGTTCCCTCTAGTCTGTCTGCCTGTGTTTCCTTGTTTTTCTGTCCGGTTGTCAGCTCTACAGCTAGTTGTCTGCCTGTCAGCTAGTCTGCGTGCTGTCTGTTGGCTTTCTTTCTGTCTCTTCGTCTGGTTTGAATGTGCTTGTCTTCTCATTGTCTAGTTGTTGCCTGTCTGTCTTTTCCCTTTCTTCTCGTTCTGTGTTGCCCTGCCCTAGCCCAGTCCCGTCCTGCCATGTTTTTTTTTTATCTATAATTTTTATCCCACGATTTTGTAACCCCTATTTTTTCACCCTAGTATCAATGCCTAAGCGTGTAATCCTGGGCACTACCTTCCCTCTGCCAACCTAGGGAGGCCAGGGCCGAGCTCATGCCTCCTTCAATGCATGAGAGCCGTCTGACCTTCTTATCACCTGACAGGGGAGAGTTTCCCTGGTTGGACGTAGTGCGTGGAAGGAACACGTTATTCCAACCAGTTCCCTTCCCCTCCATCAGGCGCCCCGGCTGGCCAGGGGGAGGCAGTATAGTGACCAGGATTACTGCATGTTTTTTGTGAGGGTACCTACCCTAGGAGACACGGGAGAACATGCAAACTCCACACAGAAAGGCCCTTTCGCCAACCCCACCTAGGGTGTGGGCACTGATGACGCGGAGGAGAGAACACGCCCCCAGCGCCCACAGCGTCCCCTGCGGGAATCGAACCCAGGACCTTCTAGCTGTGAGGCGACAGCGCTACAGACTGCGCCACCGTGCCCCCCGTCCTGCCATGTTGAGTTCAGCTGGCCCAGTATTTTTGCCCTTGCCCCAGCCAGTTCCGTTTTGTTTTTTCCCCCGATTCCTTACCTCTGGCTCCCTCCTCCTGGCCCCCACCACCCGCCCTTGTTTGGTAGTCCTTGTGGGACGTCTGGGATCCGCCCCTTAAAGGGGGGGTACTGCCACGGTCCGCTCCTCGGGCCGTGGACTTGACCTTATTATTTAGACCTTGAATGCCCTTTTATGGTGTTGGACTATTTAGGGCTGTTTGTTAGGCCTGTTAGGCCACTATTATATTGTATCGTTCCAATGGTATTCTGTTTCTGTCGTTACCTTTTGCCCTGTTGTGTGTATCTTATTTTGTAGTATTGTTTCCTGTCTGCCTTGGTTGCTGTTTCCTGTCTTGTCTCACCAGTCCTCTGATGAACTCTGTCTTGCACCTGTGTCGTAGCCTATCCCTGTGTTGATTGTCAGTTAGTTTCACCTGTGTCCAGTTAACCGTGTGTCTATATATACTCCCCTGTTTATTCAGTCCCTTGTTCGTTCGTAAAAGTAAGTCACTGTGTTAGTTATCTCCTGGTGACTTTCTAAGTTCCTAGTGTTTCAGCTTTGCTCCTAGTTCATGTTATTTTCCTAGTCTCCTCGTGTTTGTATGTTTATTCCTGATCCTCTGTTTTGGTTAATAAACCACCCTTGCATTCCATCTACCCTGTGTCTGCTTCGTCCTCTGCCTTTGTCCTGCGCTTGGGTCCTACACCCCTGACTCTGATCGTGACAGGTAGGACATGATTTGTCCTTGGGGAATGGGGTATAACTATAATGATTTTATTTGTATTTAATTATGTTCTCTCCTGCATTTCATTCTTACTGCTGATTCCACTACATGTATGACAACTGAATTTACCTCTGGTTGTTAGGAATAGTTCATATCTGAATATGAATATCTTAATTTAACTCTTTCACTGCCAATAAAATAAAAAAATTATTGCGAACTTTGCCAGAATTTCTTTTTTGTTTTTTCAAAGAAAAATAAAAGTGCTTAGGAAGCGAGATGCAGCCTTTTTCAGTTATAGGTTAAACAAAGAGTGGATGGAGCTGCAAATCTTCAGATAATGATATCTTGGGTTCTGAACACTAAAAAAAAAAAAAAAACTCGGGATTTCTCGTTCTGGCACTGAGGGTATAACCATAAAACTCGGGATAACTCGGGGCTTGGCACTGAGAGAGTTTAACTGATCTGATTGTGTATTTCTACAATACAGCTTTGATCAAACATCTGTACTACTGTAAACTACTTTAATACATGAACTGTGTGTTTTCTTATTGTCAACTTAACTTAAACAATACACTATAATATATACATATGAATTCTAATTAAAAATAAAACTTTTCTGCTTTCAAAAAAAGAGACTTTGGTCAATTACAAGATTTATTTGATGATTTACACTTTACAGTAAATGACAGTCAGCAAAATAGCTCAATCAACTAATCAAATAGAATGTATCACTTAAATAATGTTCTGTGAAAGTTGCCAGATTTAAAAGTGACATTTGAAAATGTCTTCCATTAATACTTTGTGCAGTCATACTTTTAAAAGTCAATTTTCAAATTAAGTGATTACATGAACATGTGGCATACAGTATTTTTTAATGCAGCTTCTTAAACATTTCACGTTTGCTGGTGATATTTATCTCAGTTAAAATATCATACCACGCTATGATAGAACACATGAATGGGCAGGTTTTGATCTTAGCTGCAATACCTCTGGCTTCACATCTTGTTTTAGCTCCACACACGCCAGTTAGACTTTCATCTTCTGCCAATGACAGCAGTCCATCATATATAACTGGTGTCTGATGGGTTTAAGCGCTTCTATCCGACTTTCCCATCTCGTGGTACTTGAAGGTTTGACTGTGAGGCCACGCTCACCTATGTGCTGTTTGAACTTGTCCCAGCGAGAGGTAGAAGCAGAGAAGAAATTATAGACCTCCTGGATTGTTGTGAAAAAGTCTCACTGCCCGCAGACAACATGAGGCTGCATCATTAACCACCAAATTCAGAGAGTGGGCACAGCACGGCA
The DNA here is from genome assembly GCF_963280865.1 of Gymnoscopelus braueri. Classification (NCBI taxonomy): domain Eukaryota; kingdom Metazoa; phylum Chordata; class Actinopteri; order Myctophiformes; family Myctophidae; genus Gymnoscopelus; species Gymnoscopelus braueri. The sequence continues at coordinate 39,069,756 of NC_137619.1, forward strand.
CATAAAACGCTCTCGGGTTTATGTCCAGCACTCGCTTTTGCACACCGCTATGTTTACCTCGCATGTTTGATCCATTGTCGTAGCTTTGACCTCTCATATCCATAATGTCAATATGAAGCTCCTTGAGTTTCTCAACAAGTACATCAGTCAACCCGGCACCTGTACAGGTAGTAACCTCTGTGAATTCCAAGAAATGTTCTCTTATCTCCACTATTCCTTCCTGTGTAGTAACAAAACGCACAATCACGGTCATCTGTTCTGTCCTACTCACATCAGGGGTACAATCTAAAATCATGGAATAGTATTTAGCTGTACTCAGCATACTGAGAATGTTTTTCTGAATTTGGGATGATAGCATTGCTATGATTTCGTTTTGGCTGTCTTTGCCTAAATAGTGGACGTGTGTTTGTTCTGAAGTTACTCTCTTAACATGAGAAGCCATAACGCTGTCAAAAAGGCTGATAGCATCCACTAATTTGAGGAAGTTGCCATTGTTACGCTCACACAATCGATCTGATCCACCACGAAATGCCAGGTTTTGCATAGCCATTACTCTGATAAGAGTAATCAAACGCAACAACACATTGTGCCAGTGCATTGTCTCGGCAGCCAGTTTGCGCTGATGTTGGGCATCAATGGTGTTTTGTGAGGCCAATCTTTTGTCCAACTCTTTACATTTCAGAAAACTGTCTATATGCTCTGTTGATTCTTCCTGGGCGCTAAGGATACCTGACGCATTATGCCAGTCTCTAACACCTTCTTCTCTAGCAAGAGCTGACTTTCTCTCGCTTACACAAAAAAGTTTACAACAGAAGCAAAACATAAAGTCTTTGCTTACTGAATAAACAAGCCAGGGCCTTTCCAGTTTCTCTCCATTTGTTAATTTGCGACTGTAATGAACCTCTGAAAATCTTCTTAGTATATCACCCTTGCGGCTGCCCTTGGTCTTAGGGAAATTAATTCCTCTTACTTGGTGTGGTCCTCTCTGAATCAAAATGTCTCTAAGCCCCTGTGTTATTGTTGCTGGCCATATAACTGGATCATTTAAGTCGTCCACACTGTGTACAAGTTCAACTTCTTCTGGTGGTATCTGCTCTCCAGCAGCGCTGCTGATAACAGCTGTTGTTTCTTGTGCAGTCGGTGCAGAACATGACGGCGGGCGCGGACTTAATGGTTGTGGTGGTAGTGGATCGGTAATCATGCAACTTGGCCCAGGGATCTCTTCATTCAGTTCAACATCTTGTGGTTGTGGTTGTGGAGCAGTGTGACTGCAGCCAGCGGCCTCGTTCAGTGATGAGACAGAAACTGTCACTGCGTCTGACTCCTTCTCCTTGCTCCCGGTCCCGGGATCAATATACTTTAAAAATGAACCCCTCTGTTTTTGGAGTGCTTGCTCCTTCAATTGCCGCCTATTTTTGTACTCACAGCCTGATAATCTTGGTCTTTTTTGACATATTTGCTTTAATGAACTAGTAGTACCTGCGCTTCCTGTTTACTTCAGTCATGGGTCACTGGGTGTGTGTGTGTGTGTGTGTGTGTGTGTGTGTGTGTGTGTGTGTGTGTGTGTGTACTGGGGCGTCACGTGGGGGCCCTCCCTCCCCAAGGCGGCTTCAGGGGCAGCGATTGGCACATTCATTCATCGAGAGATTACTACTATCGAGAGAGAAATGACTACTATTGAGAACCCTGTTGAGAACACGTCAACAAAGCCTAGTATGAAAACACAAACACGAAATACAAACCATAGCATGAAAAAAACTGCCACTGCCAAGCTGAAAAAAACAGAAAACACGGCTTAACCCCATATCAACACTGCAAGGCTAAGACAATAGCACATAAAACGAACAGGAGAAACTCCCAGAGTAGCAATACCACAAAAGCAATAATTGGTCCAGAGACTTGTTTTGGTTCACGCCTAAAGATGAACTCTCCTGTTGCAGAACAAAAGGGCAGGATCTTCAGGGTGTGACTGATTCAATAAAAATGCATAAACATACATCAGTACTCAAATCTAGGGGGTTTGCTGCCGTGCTTTCTCAGCCTCTTATCTCAAATCGGTCACAGCCTCACCTGAAAATTCCCACACTATTATTAACCAATGATAAATGATAATATTAGTTTAGACTTCCTAATCCATGTTTAATAGATACTTTTAGTCCTGGATATACCACATCAATATAGCTGCTGTGCATAGAGCCTATTTGATGAATATTAATAAATGAATGTTTCATACCCCAGGAGAATGAGTTCCCCATATTTGACTGGGCCTTTGATGGAGGCCGGTGAGGAGATCTTTTCTTGGCACTGCGCCATTGGTGCTTCCTTCAGAAGGAGGGCGGTGCAGGGTTCTCCGATAGCGAAACACTCCTCTGTCACCTGTCTAGTGGTTGTTGCTGTCCTTTACGCCCCACTTAACCTGCAGACATCACGAGAAAAACACATGTGAGTTTTCATTCCAAAATGAGACATTCTCCCTTTAATGGCTTAAGCCCTGCAGGCTATTTACTTGAGTGTACGGCGAAAATAGCCAATCTTCACGCCCACAACGTCCCGAAGCTTGTGAGCTTGTAAATTTAAATATCTTTGGACATTTATTAAATTTTATGAACATTTTTGAACATTTCCCTCTACAATGACATGCCCAAAATAGGGACACCACGTTTAAAGTGGTTAAAGAGTCACTTCTACAAAAGTCTAATGTATAGGTTGAGGTAAAATCCAACTGTAGATAATATTGCAGTTATTGTTATTTAATGATTGTTACTTAAATAATAGCAACATTTTAAATTGCATAATTATTCTGCTCACTGTAATATCTTGTATATAAAAAGAAAATAAGAGGCAGAACAAGCTAAAGCAATGTTGCAAATGCAGACAGATACTAATCTGTTTGTTTCACTGGAAGTAGCCTACTCAGATTTTAGTAGCCTACTCAGTAAAAGTAGCAAAACCAAAATGTAGAAATACTCTGTTACAAATAAAAGTCTGTTGTCAAAATTGTACTTAGTACAAACGAGTTGGCATCAAAATCTACATTTTTCAAAAGTTTTAACAATTGGTAAAAATCTTTCAAAAGTAGCAGGTCTACATTGTGAGGCATTGTGAGCTTGACGATCTGTAATATTAATAATACATCTTAGTCTTCAAATTAACTTTTAAATAAAGTTTTCAAAATATATAATAATTGTAGTGGAGTAAAAAGTTGTGGAGTAAAAAGTAAAAAGTAAGTATATTACAATATTGTAATATAAAGAAAACAATTCACTTAAAATGTAAAAAGGAAAACCAAGACAATTCACCTTACTTACTTGACTTATCTTGAGTAGGATATCCAACAGCAGCTGGGTAGAAGAAACTAACAGCTTCTCAAAAGTATGTTTTGTAGTAATTATAACAGCTCATCCATTCGGTCAAGTCCTCAAGCCTCAATGTTTGAACTGAGGTTCATGATATGCTATTTATACTGTATGTGCTGCTCTGTCTTTCTCTTTGATTCAATCATTCACAGTTCTTTGATATATAGCCTTATCAAAAACCTTTTCAGCTGAGACAGTCATTTACAGTTCTCTGACAATCAGCTTGATCAAAGGGTTCTCTGTCTTTCTCTCTCTCTCTATTCAAATCAATTCAATTCAAAGGGCTTTATTGGCATGAGAAAACATACATTTATATTGCCAAAGCAAAAGTGGAACAAAACTATTACAAAAAACAATGTAGGTACAATTAAATGGGAATAAAGAAATGTGTAAACAGAGCTGTGTTACATTGCACCTGCCTTACAAAACCATACAAATTGTGCATATGTTGTTGGAAAAGGTTATACATCCACGTAGGAAATCTGTGGAAAAAGTTTTGAAAGAAATGGTATGAACATTTCAATGTTTTGCATTCACTTCACTTTGTATAAAACCTTTTGGACAAATAGCAGCAACGTTTTTCATAATACAGTACATATAACAGTAGTTGTTCTATATACTGAGATCACTCGGTGCAGACAGTGCAGACATACACATGTATTCCATTAGACATCCTTCTCCTGTCACAACAGCTCACACGTCTCGCTGCTGTGTTTGCACATTGTTGTACTTCACCCAGCAGATGTGGGAGTTTTTTGTCATCAATCTGTTGAAAGTATGTGTCTCTGATGTCTTGGTACAGTGGGCAAGTGGTTAGGAAGTGTAGTTCAGTTTCTACATCATTTTATGTGCACTCTTCTCTCGGGAGCCAGGTCTGCCTATGGCGGCCTTTCTCTTCTTGTCACAAGACTTTGTTCACTGAGTCTGTAAATTGAGTTGAGGCTTTCCTTTGTTTTGGGTCACAGTCACAGTGCTCAGGTATTCTGCCGCTGTGCATTCTCTGTTTAGAGTCAAATAGCAGTGTAGTTTGCTCAACATTTGGGTTGCTTCTTTCCAATGTGTCAGGTAGATTTATTTTTGCTGTCTTATGATTTGGGCTCTCTCTCTCTCACAATTCTGAACAGACACTCTATCAATGATTATCAGAATATAATTTCAACTTTTTAACAGAATATAGTTTTAACTTTTTAACAAACTTTATTTTTCTGTTTTAACCTACAAATATCACCTTATTTTACATCTTAAAATGTTCCTTTATAATATTCAGCAAATTACTTCATGATGTTATTTAGATGTCAGCCAAACATTGATTTTAATTGCAAGCTTAAAGCACTCAGAGAAACATCAGCTATAGCATGTCCAAAAAAGCTGCTATGGTCCTTGAAGTTTTTTCTGTTATTGAAATGTATCCTATTCGGACAAAAGTGATTCAAGTATTTAAATATTTTCTGGGTACAATATATTGCTGTAAACACTAGCACAATTATGCCATGGGGTGTTTACTTATTTTTTAGGATGGATTTCAATACTTTTGTCATTAATATTTTAGCCCGGCCAGTAATACTGAATGCCATTTTGACAATTTAGAGCTGAATAACAGAATCAAATTAATAGTTTGCAATACAAATCTTTCTGAGGAAGCTGAGGAAATGCAGCTAGTTTTTGGAAGATTGTAAAGTCACTAAAAGCTAGGCCTTTTCTCTCCCGTCACAGATTAAAAGTGAAAGTTGTGTTATTTTAGATCAATCTGATATCTGTGATGTTTTTAACCATCATTTTATATAATCTGGCCATCTATTGACAGAATGTCTGTTAATCTATCTCCACCAGATCATGGTCGTGAATCGGTTACTGACAATTCACTCAACTCTCCTTTTCCATCCAGGTGAAAGCTTTTCGTTTTTCGTTTAGACCAGTAACACATACTGACGTTTTAAATGCACTTTCACAAATATGCACTAAGAAATCTCCTGCATCTTAGTGCATGTATATTCTATATTTAACACTTACTTCAGGCACAATTACTGCAATATGGAAAGATGTCAATATCAAAATTGTGCTGTCTAGCCAAGATCCTTCAATCCCTAGTCAGTTCCCAGATATGTGCATTCCTGAACACACACAACATACTTCAACCCCAACAGTCAGGTTTCAGACCAGGTCATAGCACTGCTGTAACAGCTACAGCGCTTGTCACAAACAATATACTAAAAGGTATAGATAATCACCAACACTGTGCAGCTATTTTCATTGATCTGGTTTTCAAATTATCTGACAGGGAGAATGCAAGCTGTTGTTGCTGATGATTTTAGATCCAGGTCTCTACAAGGTTAAATTAATAATACTGCACTCCCCTCCCTGCACAGTGATGTCCATTATTACGCTGACGACACAATTTTATGCAGTATTGGCCTAATACTGTATGCCTAATAAAGAATTTCAATCATCATTGGCCCAACTCTTGAAATGGCCGCTGCAAATTTGCAGACTGCCTTTGATAGGCTTCAATTGGCCTTAATTAATCATAAGCTTGTCTTGAACAAAATGCATGTTATTTACTAGGTCTCCCAACACCAATCCCTCTACAGGTATTCATATTCTAAAAGGTGAACAAATTGATCTGGTCACGTCTTATAAATACCTGGGCATTTGGCTAGATGCCAAGCTATCATTTAAGGTCCATGTGGAGCATGCACCTTACCAAAAAACTAAGAGGATAGATTGGTTTCCGCTACAGAAACGAGTCTTGTTTTTCTCTTATCAGTAGAAAGACTGTTGTTCAATCTGTAATGTCTGTTTTTGATTATGGTGATGTACATGCATGCTTCACTCTCCACGCTGAAGCCTCTTGAAGCAGTCTACCACAGTGCTATGCGATTCATCACTGGCGATGGTTTTCACACCCATCGTTATATTTTATGTGAAAAAGTGGGTTGGCAATCTCTCGCAGTTCGTAGAGAGCAACATTGTATTTTATTTATTTATAAGGCTTTGCTAAGCTTCCTTTGTATCTATCCTCACTTTTAGAACCAAAGGTTACTGGACATTCAACACGTTCACAGACACACATTAGATATGGTTACATGTCGGCTTTCCGACATGTCGCCTTTCCGACGGTTACTAACCCTGTACCTAACCCTAACCCTAACCGCACGCGGAAGCCACTAGTCGGAGTAGTGAGATGTCGGAATGGAAGGAGCACCCCATTAGATATGTCAGTCCACATATGAACAGTGAACAAGGAAAGACTGCTTTCATTTATTATGCTCCACACAAATGGAACAAACTTCAGGACTCTCTGAAACTGGTTTCGATTGGTCTCCATAGAGACATTTGGGTGCTTCTTGAGGACACATTGCACCTGTTTCATGTAACCCTGTATTTATTTGCATCTGTGGTTTGTTTTAATGTAGTTTGTTGTTTGTTGTTTTTCATTATATGTATTGTATAACTGTACTTGTTTTCTGTCACGGTTTGAGTCAGGGCAGATTGTAGGACCCAAGTGCAGGAGAGACGGAGGCAGAATAGATTAGATTAAAGGGTTTAATAACTCAAAAGACAGGGATACAAAGTATAAGTGCTGAACTCAAGACAGGATCACACATAACAGTTCAACAATGAATTAGCAACCAAACACTGGGAACAGGGAGGTATAAATACACAAGGACTAACTAGACACAGGTGAACACAACTGGACAATCAACACTGGGATAGGCTAACAGGCAAACGCAACACAGATGACTAGGGTTACAATAATTACAGGGAGGTGAGACAAGACAGGCAACAGTAACTAAGCACAACAGGAAACAATACTACAAAATAAGGTACACAGAGAACAGGGAACAAATGGAACAATACAACAGAAGAGTCCTAATAAGTCCATGACCTTATAAGGGCAGAAAAGGCCCAAGGACTGAGAAACAGTCAAAGTACAAGGTCCGAGGAGCGGACCGTGACAGAACCTCCCCTCCACGGGACGACTTCCAGGAACGGGTGGGGGGGGGGGGTGGCAGAGAAACGGGCCAGAACCTCCGGGGGGACCGCCGCCAGGGCTCTAGCGCACACCGGCGCAGAGGGCGCAAGCGGCGGAAGACAGAGACAGGGTCAAAAGCCGGGGGGGGGACGCTGCCAGGGACAATTACCAGGGACAATTACTTGGACTTTAGCCCCCCCTCGGACACACCTGTGGACTACACCAGGTACAAATGACTTTTGTTGCACTCCCTCATGGAGCTACATGTGGATTATACTAGGGTCAGTCCACTCTAGGTGGACACGCACTGACCTTTTGCACCTTAATCCCTTGTATAACGCACTGACTTTTTTTGGGTCTTTTTATTGTGCTCCTTTTCCTCTAAGCACCTTAACGTCCTTTGTCTATCATGCACAGTATAAGTATAACATGCACAGTATACAATACATTGCTGCTATGCTCAGGCACCTTAGTTTAGTTTTTTTAGTTTTTTTTATTATCTCAGGTAATTTGTAAATATGTAGATAACTTGTCTGGCCTTCTGTTGCTCTCTTGTTTTTGATCTCCTTCCCACCTGCCCCCCACCCTCTTCTTCTCCCCCCCCCCCCCCTCTTCTTTCTATGGAAACTAACGTTGCGATGGGAACGATGTACAAAAAAGAATTTCACCCACTTTTTTACCTTGTAAACCTGTGATGTGACAATAAAACTGATTCTGATTCTGATTCTGATTCTGCCAGGGCTCTGCGCACACCGGCGCAGAGGGCACAAGCAGGGAGGGACGGAGAAGACGGTTTGAGGCCAGAACAGCCGCCGGGGTCCAGCCGAACAGCGGCAGGGGAGATCCGGACTGCAGGCGAAGAACCAGGACAGAGACGAAGGGATCGAGGCCAGGACGGCCGCCGGGAACCAGCCGGAAAGCGGCCGGGGAGGCCCGGACGGCAGGCGAAGAGCCGGGGGACCACGGTGGACCACGACGGAGTGCTGGGCAGCTAACGAAGCCGTAGAGGGCTCATGCAGGTCGTTGACGTTGACGGCTGGCGAGGGCTCTGGCAGGTCGTCGGGTGACGAGGGCGCAGAGGGCACAGGCAGGTCGTTGACGTAGACGGCTGGCGAGGGCTCTGGCAGGTCGTCATTAGGTACAGCCACAGTAGGTTTGGGTAGGACAGACATGGCGTCAGCGGGGAAGATCGGCAAGACGTCAGGCAGGACAGGTGGCATGTCGGCGGGGACGGCCAACAAGGCACCAGGCAGGACATCAGTGACGAGAAATCAGTCAGGACGGGCAAGGTGTCGGCAAGGACGGCCGACCATGGTTCCGGTGGGATGTCGGCAGGAACGGCCGACACGGCATCTGGTAGGGCATTAGCGGCGTTGCACAGCGCTGGGTAAAGGTGCACGCTGGTCGCTGGGCAGTGGTGCACGCCGGTTGCCGGGCGGTGGTTCGTAGATGCTGGGCAGCAAGGAGCGTTGCCGTGACCGATGGCGCCCCCTCGCCCGGTTCCCCTTGACTATGGCCAACTTAAGAATGAAGCCGTCTCGGCACAGGCTGGCACAGGGAACGCGGGGTCAACAGAGGCGCAGGACCGAAGAGAAGCAGATGCAGACCATGGATTGTCTGCCAAGGCAGTTGGTCTACACGGCTGGCTTCAGACTGGCATGATACTAAAAACTGGAAAACCCTCTCTCCGCTGGGTCCAAATGGCTAGTTCATTCTGTCACGGTTTGAGTCAGGGCAGATTGTAGGACCCAAGTGCAGGAGAGACGGAGGCAGAATAGATTAGATTAAAGGGTTTAATAACTCAAAAGACAGGGATACAAAGTATAAGTGCTGAACTCAAAACAGGATCACACATAACAGTTCAACAATGAACTAGCAACCAAACACTGGGAACAGGGAGGTATAAATACACAAGGACTAACTAGACACAGGTGAACACAACTGGACAATCAACACTGGGATAGGCTAACAGGCAAACGCAACACAGGTGACTAGGGTTACAATAATTACAGGGAGGTGAGACAAGACAGGTAACAGTAACTAAGCACAACAGGAAACAATACTACAAAATAAAGGTACACAGAGAACAGGGAACAAATGGAACAATACAACAGAACAACCTTTGTCCTGCGCTTGGGTCCTACACCCCTGACTCTGATCGTGACAGGTAGGACATGATTTGTCCTTGGGGAATGGGGTATAACTATAATGATTTTATTTGTATTTAATTATGTTCTCTCCTGCATTTCATTCTTACTGCTGATTCCACTACATGTATGACAACTGAATTTACCTCTGGTTGTTAGGAATAGTTCATATCTGAATATGAATATCTTAATTTAACTCTTTCACTGCCAATAAAATAAAAAAATTATTGCGAACTTTGCCAGAATTTCTTTTTTGTTTTTTCAAAGAAAAACAAAAGTGCTTAGGAAGCGAGATGCAGCCTTTTTCAGTTATAGGTTAAACAAAGAGTGGATGGAGCTGCAAATCTTCAGATAATGATATCTTGGGTTCTGAACACTAAAAAAAAAAAAAAAACTCGGGATTTCTCGTTCTGGCACTGAGGGTATAACCATAAAACTCGGGATAACTCGGGGCTTGGCACTGAGAGAGTTTAACTGATCTGATTGTGTATTTCTACAATACAGCTTTGATCAAACATCTGTACTACTGTAAACTACTTTAATACATGAACTGTGTGTTTTCTTATTGTCAACTTAACTTAAACAATACACTATAATATATACATATGAATTCTAATTAAAAATAAAACTTTTCTGCTTTCAAAAAAAGAGACTTTGGTCAATTACAAGATTTATTTGATGATTTACACTTTACAGTAAATGACAGTCAGCAAAATAGCTCAATCAACTAATCAAATAGAATGTATCACTTAAATAATGTTCTGTGAAAGTTGCCAGATTTAAAAGTGACATTTGAAAATGTCTTCCATTAATACTTTGTGCAGTCATACTTTTAAAAGTCAATTTTCAAATTAAGTGATTACATGAACATGTGGCATACAGTATTTTTTAATGCAGCTTCTTAAACATTTCACGTTTGCTGGTGATATTTATCTCAGTTAAAATATCATACCACGCTATGATAGAACACATGAATGGGCAGGTTTTGATCTTAGCTGCAATACCTCTGGCTTCACATCTTGTTTTAGCTCCACACACGCCAGTTAGACTTTCATCTTCTGCCAATGACAGCAGTCCATCATATATATCCCCTAACTGGTGTCTGATGGGTTTAAGCGCTTCTATCCGACTTTCCCATCTCGTGGTACTTGAAGGTTTGACTGTGAGGCCACGCTCACCTATGTGCTGTTTGAACTTGTCCCAGCGAGAGGTAGAAGCAGAGAAGAAATTATAGACCTCCTGGATTGTTGTGAAAAAGTCTCACAGCCCGCAGACAACATGAGGCTGCATCATTAACCACCAAATTCAGAGAGTGGGCACAGCACGGCACATAAAACGCTCTCGGGTTTATGTCCAGCACTCGCTTTTGCACACCGCTATGTTTACCTCGCATGTTTGATCCATTGTCGTAGCTTTGACCTCTCATATCCATAATGTCAATATGAAGCTCCTTGAGTTTCTCAACAAGTACATCAGTCAACCCGGCACCTGTACAGGTAGTAACCTCTGTGAATTCCAAGAAATGTTCTCTTATCTCCACTATTCCTTCCTGTGTAGTAACAAAACGCACAATCACGGTCATCTGTTCTGTCCTACTCACATAAGGGGTACAATCTAAAATCATGGAATAGTATTTAGCTGTACTCAGCATACTGAGAATGTTTTTCTGAATTTGGGATGATAGCATTGCTATGATTTCGTTTTGGCCGTCTTTGCCTAAATAGTGGACGTGTGTTTGTTCTGAAGTTACTCTCTTAACATGAGAAGCCATAACGCTGTCAAAAAGGCTGATCGCATCCACTAATTTGAGGAAGTTGCCATTGTTACGCTCACACAATCGATCTGATCCACCACGAAATGCCAGGTTTTGCATAGCCATTACTCTGATAAGAGTAATCAAACGCAACAACACATTGTGCCAGTGCATTGTCTCGGCAGCCAGTTTGCGCTGATGTTGGGCATCAATGGTGTTTTGTGAGGCCAATCTTTTGTCCAACTCTTTACATTTCAGAAAACTGTCTATATGCTCTGTTGATTTTTCCTGGGCGCTAAGGATACCTGACGCATTATGCCAGTCTCTAACACCTTCTTCTCTAGCAAGAGCTGACTTTCTCTCGCTTACACAAAAAAGTTTACAACAGAAGCAAAACATAACGTCTTTGCTTACTGAATAAACAAGCCAGGGCCTTTCCAGTTTCTCTCCATTTGTTAATTTGCGACTGTAATGAACCTCTGAAAATCTTCTTAGTATATCACCCTTGCGGCTGCCCTTGGTCTTAGGGAAATTAATTCCTCTTACTTGGTGTGGTCCTCTCTGAATCAAAATGTCTCTAAGCCCCTGTGTTATTGTTGCTGGCCATATAACTGGATCATTTAAGTCGTCCACACTGTGTACAAGTTCAACTTCTTCTGGTGGTATCTGCTCTCCAGCAGCGCTGCTGATAACAGCTGTTGTTTCTTGTGCAGTCGGTGCAGAACATGACGGCGGGCGCGGACTTAATGGTTGTGGTGGTAGTGGATCGGTAATCATGCAACTTGGCCCAGGGATCTCTTCATTCAGTTCAACATCTTGTGGTTGTGGTTGTGGAGCAGTGTGACTGCAGCCAGCGGCCTCGTTCAGTGATGAGACAGAAACTGTCACTGCGTCTGACTCCTTCTCCTTGCTCCCGGTCCCGGGATCAATATACTTTAAAAATGAACCCCTCTGTTTTTGGAGTGCTTGCTCCTTCAATTGCCGCCTATTTTTGTACTCACAGCCTGATAATCTTGGTCTTTTTTGACATATTTGCTTTAATGAACTAGTAGTACCTGCGCTTCCTCTTTACTTCAGTCATGGGTCACTGGGTGTGTGTGTGTGTGTGTGTGTGTGTGTGTGTGTGTGTGTGTGTGTGTGTGTGTGTGTGTGTGTGTGTGTGTGTGTGTGTGTGTGTGTGTGTGTGTGTGTGTGTGTGTGTGTGTGTGTGTGTGTGTGTGTGTGTGTGTGTGTGTGTGTGTACTGGGGCGTCACGTGGGGGCCCTCCCTCCCCAAGGCGGCTTCAGGGGCAGCGATTGGCACATTCATTCATCGAGAGATTACTACTATCGAGAGAGAAATGACTACTATTGAGAACCCTGTTGAGAACACGTCAACAAAGCCTAGTATGAAAACACAAACACGAAATACAAACCATAGCATGAAAAAAACTGCCACTGCCAAGCTGAAAAAAACAGAAAACACGGCTTAACCCCATATCAACACTGCAAGGCTAAGACAATAGCACATAAAACGAACAGGAGAAACTCCCAGAGTAGCAATACCACAAAAGCAATAATTGGTCCAGAGACTTGTTTTGGTTCACGCCTAAAGATGAACTCTCCTGTTGCAGAACAAAAGGGCAGGATCTTCAGGGTGTGACTGATTCAATAAAAATGCATAAACATACATCAGTACTCAAATCTAGGGGGTTTGCTGCCGTGCTTTCTCAGCCTCTTATCTCAAATCGGTCACAGCCTCACCTGAAAATTCCCACACTATTATTAACCAATGATAAATGATAATATTAGTTTAGACTTCCTAATCCATGTTTAATAGATACTTTTAGTCCTGGATATACCACATCAATATAGCTGCTGTGCATAGAGCCTATTTGATGAATATTAATAAATGAATGTTTCATACCCCAGGAGAATGAGTTCCCCATATTTGACTGGGCCTTTGATGGAGGCCGGTGAGGAGATCTTTTCTTGGCACTGCGCCATTGGTGCTTCCTTCAGAAGGAGGGCGGTGCAGGGTTCTCCGATAGCGAAACACTCCTCTGTCACCTGTCTAGTGGTTGTTGCTGTCCTTTACGCCCCACTTAACCTGCAGACATCACGAGAAAAACACATGTGAGTTTTCATTCCAAAATGAGACATTCTCCCTTTAATGGCTTAAGCCCTGCAGGCTATTTACTTGAGTGTACGGCGAAAATAGCCAATCTTCACGCCCACAACGTCCCGAAGCTTGTGAGCTTGTAAATTTAAATATCTTTGGACATTTATAAAATTTTATGAACATTTTTGAACATTTCCCTCTACAATGACATGCCCAAAATAGGGACACCACGTTTAAAGTGGTTAAAGAGTCACACTTCTACAAAAGTCTAATGTATAGGTTGAGGTAAAATCCAACTGTAGATAATATTGCAGTTATTGTTATTTAATGATTGTTACTTAAATAATAGCAACATTTTAAATTGCATAATTATTCTGCTCACTGTAATATCTTGTATATAAAAAGAAAATAAGAGGCAGAACAAGCTAAAGCAATGTTGCAAATGCAGACAGATACTAATCTGTTTGTTTCACTGGAAGTAGCATACTCAGATTTTAGTAGCCTACTCAGTAAAAGTAGCAAAACCAAAATGTAGAAATACTCTGTTACAAATAAAAGTCTGTTGTCAAAATTGTACTTAGTACAAACGAGTTGGCATCAAAATCTACATTTTTCAAAAGTTTTAACAATTGGTAAAAATCTTTCAAAAGTAGCAGGTCTACATTGTGAGGCATTGTGAGCTTGACGATCTGTAATATTAATAATACATCTTAGTCTTCAAATTAACTTTTAAATAAAGTTTTCAAAATATATAATAATTGTAGTGGAGTAAAAAGTTGTGGAGTAAAAAGTAAAAAGTAAGTATATTACAATATTGTAATATAAAGAAAACAATTCACTTAAAATGTAAAAAGGAAAACCAAGACAATTCACCTTACTTACTTGACTTATCTTGAGTAGGATATCCAACAGCAGCTGGGTAGAAGAAACTAACAGCTTCTCAAAAGTATGTTTTGTAGTAATTATAACAGCTCATCCATTCGGTCAAGTCCTCAAGCCTCAATGTTTGAACTGAGGTTCATGATATGCTATTTATACTGTATGTGCTGCTCTGTCTTTCTCTTTGATTCAATCATTCACAGTTCTTTGATATATAGCCTTATCAAAAACCTTTTCAGCTGAGACAGTCATTTACAGTTCTCTGACAATCAGTTTGATCAAAGGGTTCTCTGTCTTTCTCTCTCTCTCTATTCAAATCAATTCAATTCAAAGGGCTTTATTGGCATGAGAAAACATACATTTATATTGCCAAAGCAAAAGTGGAACAAAACTATTACAAAAAACAATGTAGGTACAATTAAATGGGAATAAAGAAATGTGTAAACAGAGCTGTGTTACATTGCACCTGCCTTACAAAACCATACAAATTGTGCATATGTTGTTGGAAAAGGTTATACATCCACGTAGGAAATCTGTGGAAAAAGTTTTGAAAGAAATGGTATGAACATTTCAATGTTTTGCATTCACTTCACTTTGTATAAAACCTTTTGGACAAATAGCAGCAACGTTTTTCATAATACAGTACATATAACAGTAGTTGTTCTATATACTGAGATCACTCGGTGCAGACAGTGCAGACATACACATGTATTCCATTAGACATCCTTCTCCTGTCACAACAGCTCACACGTCTCGCTGCTGTGTTTGCACATTGTTGTACTTCACCCAGCAGATGTG
Source organism: Gymnoscopelus braueri (assembly GCF_963280865.1). NCBI lineage: Eukaryota > Metazoa > Chordata > Actinopteri > Myctophiformes > Myctophidae > Gymnoscopelus > Gymnoscopelus braueri. The sequence goes on from NC_137619.1 coordinate 39,084,762, forward strand.
GGAGTTTTTTGTCATCAATCTGTTGAAAGTATGTGTCTCTGATGTCTTGGTACAGTGGGCAAGTGGTTAGGAAGTGTAGTTCAGTTTCTACATCATTTTATGTGCACTCTTCTCTCGGGAGCCAGGTCTGCCTATGGCGGCCTTTCTCTTCTTGTCACAAGACTTTGTTCACTGAGTCTGTAAATTGAGTTGAGGCTTTCCTTTGTTTTGGGTCACAGTCACAGTGCTCAGGTATTCTGCCGCTGTGCATTCTCTGTTTAGAGTCAAATAGCAGTGTAGTTTGCTCAACATTTGGGTTGCTTCTTTCCAATGTGTCAGGTAGATTTATTTTTGCTGTCTTATGATTTGGGCTCTCTCTCTCTCACAATTCTGAACAGACACTCTATCAATGATTATCAGAATATAATTTCAACTTTTTAACAGAATATAGTTTTAACTTTTTAACAAACTTTATTTTTCTGTTTTAACCTACAAATATCACCTTATTTTACATCTTAAAATGTTCCTTTATAATATTCAGCAAATTACTTCATGATGTTATTTAGATGTCAGCCAAACATTGATTTTAATTGCAAGCTTAAAGCACTCAGAGAAACATCAGCTATAGCATGTCCAAAAAAGCTGCTATGGTCCTTGAAGTTTTTTCTGTTATTGAAATGTATCCTATTCGGACAAAAGTGATTCAAGTATTTAAATATTTTCTGGGTACAATATATTGCTGTAAACACTAGCACAATTATGCCATGGGGTGTTTACTTATTTTTTAGGATGGATTTCAATACTTTTGTCATTAATATTTTAGCCCGGCCAGTAATACTGAATGCCATTTTGACAATTTAGAGCTGAATAACAGAATCAAATTAATAGTTTGCAATACAAATCTTTCTGAGGAAGCTGAGGAAATGCAGCTAGTTTTTGGAAGATTGTAAAGTCACTAAAAGCTAGGCCTTTTCTCTCCCGTCACAGATTAAAAGTGAAAGTTGTGTTATTTTAGATCAATCTGATATCTGTGATGTTTTTAACCATCATTTTATATAATCTGGCCATCTATTGACAGAATGTCTGTTAATCTATCTCCACCAGATCATGGTCGTGAATCGGTTACTGACAATTCACTCAACTCTCTTTTTCCATCCAGGTGAAAGCTTTTCGTTTTTCGTTTAGACCAGTAACACATACTGACGTTTTAAATGCACTTTCACAAATATGCACTAAGAAATCTCCTGCATCTTAGTGCATGTATATTCTATATTTAACACTTACTTCAGGCACAATTACTGCAATATGGAAAGATGTCAATATCAAAATTGTGCTGTCTAGCCAAGATCCTTCAATCCCTAGTCAGTTCCCAGATATGTGCATTCCTGAACACACACAACATACTTCAACCCCAACAGTCAGGTTTCAGACCAGGTCATAGCACTGCTGTAACAGCTACAGCGCTTGTCACAAACAATATACTAAAAGGTATAGATAATCACCAACACTGTGCAGCTATTTTCATTGATCTGGTTTTCAAATTATCTGACAGGGAGAATGCAAGCTGTTGTTGCTGATGATTTTAGATCCAGGTCTCTACAAGGTTAAATTAATAATACTGCACTCCCCTCCCTGCACAGTGATGTCCATTATTACGCTGACGACACAATTTTATGCAGTATTGGCCTAATACTGTATGCCTAATAAAGAATTTCAATCATCATTGGCCCAACTCTTGAAATGGCCGCTGCAAATTTGCAGACTGCCTTTGATAGGCTTCAATTGGCCTTAATTAATCATAAGCTTGTCTTGAACAAAATGCATGTTATTTACTAGGTCTCCCAACACCAATCCCTCTACAGGTATTCATATTCTAAAAGGTGAACAAATTGATCTGGTCACGTCTTATAAATACCTGGGCATTTGGCTAGATGCCAAGCTATCATTTAAGGTCCATGTGGAGCATGCACCTTACCAAAAAACTAAGAGGATAGATTGGTTTCCGCTACAGAAACGAGTCTTGTTTTTCTCTTGTCAGTAGAAAGACTGTTGTTCAATCTGTAATGTCTGTTTTTGATTATGGTGATGTACATGCATGCTTCACTCTCCACGCTGAAGCCTCTTGAAGCAGTCTACCACAGTGCTATGCGATTCATCAGTGCTATGCGATTCATCACTGGCGATGGTTTTCACACCCATCGTTATATTTTATGTGAAAAAGTGGGTTGGCAATCTCTCGCAGTTCGTAGAGAGCAACATTGTATTTTATTTATTTATAAGGCTTTGCTAAGCTTCCTTTGTATCTATCCTCACTTTTAGAACCAAAGGTTACTGGACATTCAACACGTTCACAGACACACATTAGATATGGTTACATGTCGGCTTTCCGACATGTCGCCTTTCCGACGGTTACTAACCCTGTACCTAACCCTAACCCTAACCGCACGCGGAAGCCACTAGTCGGAGTAGTGAGATGTCGGAATGGAAGGAGCACCCCATTAGATATGTCAGTCCACATATGAACAGTGAACAAGGAAAGACTGCTTTCATTTATTATGCTCCACACAAATGGAACAAACTTCAGGACTCTCTGAAACTGGTTTCGATTGGTCTCCATAGAGACATTTGGGTGCTTCTTGAGGACACATTGCACCTGTTTCATGTAACCCTGTATTTATTTGCATCTGTGGTTTGTTTTAATGTAGTTTGTTGTTTGTTGTTTTTCATTATATGTATTGTATAACTGTACTTGTTTTCTGTCACGGTTTGAGTCAGGGCAGATTGTAGGACCCAAGTGCAGGAGAGACGGAGGCAGAATAGATTAGATTAAAGGGTTTAATAACTCAAAAGACAGGGATACAAAGTATAAGTGCTGAACTCAAGACAGGATCACACATAACAGTTCAACAATGAATTAGCAACCAAACACTGGGAACAGGGAGGTATAAATACACAAGGACTAACTAGACACAGGTGAACACAACTGGACAATCAACACTGGGATAGGCTAACAGGCAAACGCAACACAGATGACTAGGGTTACAATAATTACAGGGAGGTGAGACAAGACAGGCAACAGTAACTAAGCACAACAGGAAACAATACTACAAAATAAGGTACACAGAGAACAGGGAACAAATGGAACAATACAACAGAAGAGTCCTAATAAGTCCATGACCTTATAAGGGCAGAAAAGGCCCAAGGACTGAGAAACAGTCAAAGTACAAGGCCCGAGGAGCGGACCGTGACAGTACCTCCCCTCCACGGGACGACTTCCAGGAACGGGTGGGGGGGGGGGTGGCAGAGAAACGGGCCAGAACCTCCGGGGGGACCGCTGCCAGGGCTCTAGCGCACACCGGCGCAGAGGGCGCAAGCGGCGGAAGACAGAGACAGGGTCAAAAGCCGGGGGGGGGACGCTGCCAGGGCTCTGCGCACACCGGCGCAGAGGGCACAAGCAGGGAGGGACGGAGAAGACGGTTTGAGGCCAGAACAGCCGCCGGGGTCCAGCCGAACAGCGGCAGGGGAGATCCGGACTGCAGGCGAAGAACCAGGACAGAGACGAAGGGATCGAGGCCAGGACGGCCGCCGGGAACCAGCCGGAAAGCGGCCGGGGAGGCCCGGACGGCAGGCGAAGAGCCGGGGGACCACGGTGGACCACGACGGAGTGCTGGGCAGCTAACGAAGCCGTAGAGGGCTCATGCAGGTCGTTGACGTTGACGGCTGGCGAGGGCTCTGGCAGGTCGTCGGGTGACGAGGGCGCAGAGGGCACAGGCAGGTCGTTGACGTAGACGGCTGGCGAGGGCTCTGGCAGGTCGTCATTAGGTACAGCCACAGTAGGTTTGGGTAGGACAGACATGGCGTCAGCGGGGAAGATCGGCAAGACGTCAGGCAGGACAGGTGGCATGTCGGCGGGGACGGCCAACAAGGCACCAGGCAGGACATCAGTGACGAGAAATCAGTCAGGACGGGCAAGGTGTCGGCAAGGACGGCCGACCATGGTTCCGGTGGGATGTCGGCAGGAACGGCCGACACGGCATCTGGTAGGGCATTAGCGGCGTTGCACAGCGCTGGGTAAAGGTGCACGCTGGTCGCTGGGCAGTGGTGCACGCCGGTTGCCGGGCGGTGGTTCGTAGATGCTGGGCAGCAAGGAGCGTTGCCGTGACCGATGGCGCCCCCTCGCCCGGTTCCCCTTGACTATGGCCAACTTAAGAATGAAGCCGTCTCGGCACAGGCTGGCACAGGGAACGCGGGGTCAACAGAGGCGCAGGACCGAAGAGAAGCAGATGCAGACCATGGATTGTCTGCCAAGGCAGTTGGTCTACACGGCTGGCTTCAGACTGGCATGATACTAAAAACTGGAAAACCCTCTCTCCGCTGGGTCCAAATGGCTAGTTCATTCTGTCACGGTTTGAGTCAGGGCAGATTGTAGGACCCAAGTGCAGGAGAGACGGAGGCAGAATAGATTAGATTAAAGGGTTTAATAACTCAAAAGACAGGGATACAAAGTATAAGTGCTGAACTCAAAACAGGATCACACATAACAGTTCAACAATGAACTAGCAACCAAACACTGGGAACAGGGAGGTATAAATACACAAGGACTAACTAGACACAGGTGAACACAACTGGACAATCAACACTGGGATAGGCTCAACGCAACACAGGTGACTAGGGTTACAATAATTACAGGGAGGTGAGACAAGACAGGTAACAGTAACTAAGCACAACAGGAAACAATACTACAAAATAAAGGTACACAGAGAACAGGGAACAAATGGAACAATACAACAGAAGAGTCCTAATAAGTCCATGACCTTATAAGGGCAGAAAAGGCCCAACCTGAGAAACACAGTCAAAGTACAAGGCCCGAGGAGCGGACCGTGACAGTTTTCATGCCGTAATCAGGGCGTCAGAGCTTGCTCTCAAAGGGCTTCCCTGAATAAATAAAGGAGAAAAAAGAAAGAAAAAACAAACTATTAAATTAATAGTTTGCTGTACAAATATTTCTGGGTCAAAAGAAGGGTATGAGTTGAGTTATTTAATATTATATTTATACATATTTATGTTGTTCTGTTTTTTGATGGCCTCCAGACAAAGTGCACATCTTGACCCCCATATATATGTGTTTGTGTGTGTGTGTGTATATATATATATATATATATATATATATATATATATATATATATATATATACACACACCCCCCCCCCCCCCCCCAGGCCAGAAGCAAAGATTTGAGTTAAAACATTTCGCTTAAAAAATATATGTTCAAAAGATTTGCACAAATGTTCCACGATTTTTCAAAAAATAGCAGATGTACAAGCTCATAGCGCGGAACGCGCTATGAGCGTTATTTAATAGCCTAATAAATCTTAAAATGACACAGATGCGTTCCCGGAATGAATGGGTTAATCTAAGGATGGAATGAGTAAGAGCTGTGACATGACAACAATGCCCTCTCTTTCATAGAGCACAAAGGTCAGGGTCAGATTCACAGTCCTTTGACAATGCAGCCTGATGAGTGGGGTTTCAGTTGATTAAATCTGTCTGTTGGTAAAACTGAGATAGACAGATAGCAGTATACATAACAACGTCCAATGATTAACTTGAGTAATTGTCTCTCTTCAACATCTCTTTGGTATATAGTAACATTTGAGTTATTTAACTATTTAACTTTAAAATGTTTGTTTAAAGTCAAATTAACATTATATTGTTTGTGTAGGACCATAGCAACAAGCCTGCATAAAACCTCAATGTAATAAGGTATTGAAAGGCTGGCAAAATGCAGTAACAAAATTGTCTTCCATGTCCTTTGTGCATATTTCACCCATGCAATAGGCACAGGTGGGTAATTATACATATTATACAGACACACAGAACTAAAAGCAATGAACTTGTATGTCTGCTATTTTGAGTGAGCGACTCCGGCATCGTACGATGACATTTTAATCAGGCTTCAGCCCACATTAATCTAAACAGTGCAGACAACAACAAAGCAGCTTCTGAGTCGCTGTCTTCCCGCATGGGGAGTGACGATCTGATTGAGGTCAGGAGTATGTCTTGGATCTGCTTCCTGGCGTTCTCCTCCAGGTCCGTTGTCACAGCTCCGGTCTGCGATAACCCCTACTCCAAATCTTTATTTTGGATTCATACCACCGAGGACGAGTGGTCCGATAAACGACGCCTTCAGTCATTCGTTTTTCTAATGCTTTTAACAAAAAAAAATAGAATATGTTTGAAGTTGTGAATCCTTGTCTTAGACAAGGGTGTTTTCTGGCAGAGTGCAAGTTTAGATGTAAAAAAAAAGTGAACCAGACCAAAACATTGTATAAATCTTATATAATTCATATATATCTAAATCCTTTAAGAATATATTTTCACTAAATGAGTGTGTTAATAAATAATGATTTGAAATGTTTTGGTAGGATTTGTCCTTGGGGAATGGGGTATAACTATAATTATTTTATTTGTACTCTTTTTTTTTACATTATTATTATTATGTCCTCTACTGCATTTCATTCTTACTGCTGATTCCACTACATGTATGACAACTGAATTTACCTCTGGTTGTCAGGAATAGTTCATATCTGAATATGAATATCTTCATTTAACTGATCTGATTGTATATTATTTCTACAATACAGCTTTGATCAAACATCTGTACTACTGTAACCTACTTGTGAGAATGCCCGACTTGCGGCTGGAAGCAGTACAGAGGCCTGGAGTAGGGTTTAACCCGAAGGTGTATTTATTCATCACCAATGACATATATGGATAAATGGTACAGCACCCTTGGCATGGTGGTGTTTTTCTCTCCACTCACAGCTCTCCACTGATGTCAACTGGCAGCTTTTTATAGCCAGCTGAGCAAATGAGCTTGGACTGTACCATGTCAAGGGGTGTTTTCTAGCATATCTACATAAATAACCATACAATAAATACATAACCCACATCAATTATCTTAAAACTTCAATGAACACAAATAAATATAAATTCTTCACACTACTACAACACAAGTAAGACGCGCGAACGCTGGAGGCGAACACAGATTGACTGTGGCTGCCATATTTCAACCACACAATATCCTTAGCAACTACAAATGTAGATCACAACTCTGCCATTCTGACTTGGTCCAGCCCGTCCTTCTGCCGTCCTGTAGTGTTGTGTCAGTCTTGAATCTGTCCTTCTACTGGGCGCCTGGAGGTATGTAGTTCGAAGGTTTCTCACCGCTCCTCATCTGCCGAGTTGTCAAGCCATGCCTCTCCTGTCGTATTCTGCTGAGCTACCATGTTACATTATTCTAATTTTCTCTTTAAGTGTCCCCTCTTGGTTCTAAATTTAGTAATAACAGATTTTGTACTCTCAATACTTTCAAAATGTGTACACTCCTTATAGCATACCAGGAACTATTTTACTTAAGTACAGAATACAAAGATCAGTGCCGGTGATGTCTCGTCACAAGAGCGTAGAGCAGTTTTAAACAAAGATGGAACAGACCCCCCTATCTATCTGCCTATTTAGTAACTAATCTTTCTACCTTATTCCTACGGTTGGCTCTTGAGTACGAGGAAAGATTCCCCCCCAGCCACCGATTGTGACCCTCAAGGTCTGCCACTATTGAGAACTCTACTAAATGCTTAGATCTGGACAACGCGCACGCCTAGGAAAACACAAAAACGAAATACAAACCATAGCATCACCACTGCCAAGCTGGGGAAAAAAACAGAAAACACAGCTTAACCCCATATCAACACTGCAAGGCTAAGACAATAGCACATAAAACAACCAGGAGAAACTCCCAGAGTAGCAATACCACGAAAGCAATATTTGGTCCAGAGACTTGTTTTGGTTCACGCCTAAAGATGAACTCTCCTGTTGCAGAACAAAAGGGCAGGATCTTCAGGGTGTGACTGATTAAATAAAAATGCAGAAACATACATCAGTACTCAAATCTAGGGGGTTTGCTGCCCTGCTTTCTCAGCCTCTTATCTCAAATCGGTCACAGCCTCACCTGAAGATTCCCACACTATTATTAACCAATGATAAATGATAATATTAGTTTAGACTTCCTAATCCATGTTTAATAGATACTTTTAGTCCTGGATATACCACATCAATATGGCTGCTGTGCATAGAGCCTATTTGATGAATATTAATAAATGAATGTTTCATACCCCAGGACAATGAGCTCCCCATATATGACATAATTGTTGGAGGCCGGCGGTGAGGAGGAGATCTTTTCTTGGTACTGCGCCATTGGTGCTTCCTTCAGAAGGAGGGCGGTGCAGGGCTCTCCGATAGCGAAACACTCCTCTGTCACCTGCTTCAAAGTCTAGTGGTTGTTGCTGTCCTTTACGCCCCACTTAACCTGCAGACATCACAAGAAAAACACATGTGAGTTTTCATTCCAAAATGAGACATTCTCCCTTTAATGGCTTAAGCCCTGCAGGCTATTTACTTGAGTGTACGGCGAAAATAGCCAATCTTCACGCCCACAACGTCCCGAAGCTTGTGAGCTTGTAAATTTAAATATCTTTGGACATTTTGGACATTTATGAAATGTTATGAACATTTTTGAACATTTCCCTCTACAATGACATGCGGAACGCGCTATGAGCGTTATTTAATAGCCTAATAAATCTTAAAATGACACAGATGCGTTCCCGGAATGAATGGGTTAATCTAAGGATGGAATGAGTAAGAGCTGTGACATGACAACAATGCCCTCTCTTTCATAGAGCACAAAGGTCAGGGTCAGATTCACAGTCCTTTGACAATGCAGCCTGATGAGTGGGGTTTCAGTTGATTAAATCTGTCTGTTGGTAAAACTGAGATAGACAGATAGCAGTATACATAACAACGTCCAATGATTAACTTGAGTAATTGTCTCTCTTCAACATCTCTTTGGTATATAGTAACATTTGAGTTATTTAACTATTTAACTTTAAAATGTTTGTTTAAAGTCAAATTAACATTATATTGTTTGTGTAGGACCATAGCAACAAGCCTGCATAAAACCTCAATGTAATAAGGTATTGAAAGGCTGGCAAAATGCAGTAACAAAATTGTCTTCCATGTCCTTTGTGCATATTTCACCCATGCAATAGGCACAGGTGGGTAATTATACATATTATACAGACACACAGAACTAAAAGCAATGAACTTGTATGTCTGCTATTTTGAGTGAGCGACTCCGGCATCGTACGATGACATTTTAATCAGGCTTCAGCCCACATTAATCTAAACAGTGCAGACAACAACAAAGCAGCTTCTGAGTCGCTGTCTTCCCGCATGGGGAGTGACGATCTGATTGAGGTCAGGAGTATGTCTTGGATCTGCTTCCTGGCGTTCTCCTCCAGGTCCGTTGTCACAGCTCCGGTCTGCGATAACCCCTACTCCAAATCTTTATTTTGGATTCATACCACCGAGGACGAGTGGTCCGATAAACGACGCCTTCAGTCATTCGTTTTTCTAATGCTTTTAACAAAAAAAAATAGAATATGTTTGAAGTTGTGAATCCTTGTCTTAGACAAGGGTGTTTTCTGGCAGAGTGCAAGTTTAGATGTAAAAAAAAAGTGAACCAGACCAAAACATTGTATAAATCTTATATAATTCATATATATCTAAATCCTTTAAGAATATATTTTCACTAAATGAGTGTGTTAATAAATAATGATTTGAAATGTTTTGGTAGGATTTGTCCTTGGGGAATGGGGTATAACTATAATTATTTTATTTGTACTCTTTTTTTTTACATTATTATTATTATGTCCTCTACTGCATTTCATTCTTACTGCTGATTCCACTACATGTATGACAACTGAATTTACCTCTGGTTGTCAGGAATAGTTCATATCTGAATATGAATATCTTCATTTAACTGATCTGATTGTATATTATTTCTACAATACAGCTTTGATCAAACATCTGTACTACTGTAACCTACTTGTGAGAATGCCCGACTTGCGGCTGGAAGCAGTACAGAGGCCTGGAGTAGGGTTTAACCCGAAGGTGTATTTATTCATCACCAATGACATATATGGATAAATGGTACAGCACCCTTGGCATGGTGGTGTTTTTCTCTCCACTCACAGCTCTCCACTGATGTCAACTGGCAGCTTTTTATAGCCAGCTGAGCAAATGAGCTTGGACTGTACCATGTCAAGGGGTGTTTTCTAGCATATCTACATAAATAACCATACAATAAATACATAACCCACATCAATTATCTTAAAACTTCAATGAACACAAATAAATATAAATTCTTCACACTACTACAACACAAGTAAGACGCGCGAACGCTGGAGGCGAACACAGATTGACTGTGGCTGCCATATTTCAACCACACAATATCCTTAGCAACTACAAATGTAGATCACAACTCTGCCATTCTGACTTGGTCCAGCCCGTCCTTCTGCCGTCCTGTAGTGTTGTGTCAGTCTTGAATCTGTCCTTCTACTGGGCGCCTGGAGGTATGTAGTTCGAAGGTTTCTCACCGCTCCTCATCTGCCGAGTTGTCAAGCCATGCCTCTCCTGTCGTATTCTGCTGAGCTACCATGTTACATTATTCTAATTTTCTCTTTAAGTGTCCCCTCTTGGTTCTAAATTTAGTAATAACAGATTTTGTACTCTCAATACTTTCAAAATGTGTACACTCCTTATAGCATACCAGGAACTATTTTACTTAAGTACAGAATACAAAGATCAGTGCCGGTGATGTCTCGTCACAAGAGCGTAGAGCAGTTTTAAACAAAGATGGAACAGACCCCCCTATCTATCTGCCTATTTAGTAACTAATCTTTCTACCTTATTCCTACGGTTGGCTCTTGAGTACGAGGAAAGATTCCCCCCCAGCCACCGATTGTGACCCTCAAGGTCTGCCACTATTGAGAACTCTACTAAATGCTTAGATCTGGACAACGCGCACGCCTAGGAAAACACAAAAACGAAATACAAACCATAGCATCACCACTGCCAAGCTGGGGAAAAAAACAGAAAACACAGCTTAACCCCATATCAACACTGCAAGGCTAAGACAATAGCACATAAAACAACCAGGAGAAACTCCCAGAGTAGCAATACCACGAAAGCAATATTTGGTCCAGAGACTTGTTTTGGTTCACGCCTAAAGATGAACTCTCCTGTTGCAGAACAAAAGGGCAGGATCTTCAGGGTGTGACTGATTAAATAAAAATGCAGAAACATACATCAGTACTCAAATCTAGGGGGTTTGCTGCCCTGCTTTCTCAGCCTCTTATCTCAAATCGGTCACAGCCTCACCTGAAGATTCCCACACTATTATTAACCAATGATAAATGATAATATTAGTTTAGACTTCCTAATCCATGTTTAATAGATACTTTTAGTCCTGGATATACCACATCAATATGGCTGCTGTGCATAGAGCCTATTTGATGAATATTAATAAATGAATGTTTCATACCCCAGGACAATGAGCTCCCCATATATGACATAATTGTTGGAGGCCGGCGGTGAGGAGGAGATCTTTTCTTGGTACTGCGCCATTGGTGCTTCCTTCAGAAGGAGGGCGGTGCAGGGCTCTCCGATAGCGAAACACTCCTCTGTCACCTGCTTCAAAGTCTAGTGGTTGTTGCTGTCCTTTACGCCCCACTTAACCTGCAGACATCACAAGAAAAACACATGTGAGTTTTCATTCCAAAATGAGACATTCTCCCTTTAATGGCTTAAGCCCTGCAGGCTATTTACTTGAGTGTACGGCGAAAATAGCCAATCTTCACGCCCACAACGTCCCGAAGCTTGTGAGCTTGTAAATTTAAATATCTTTGGACATTTTGGACATTTATGAAATGTTATGAACATTTTTGAACATTTCCCTCTACAATGACATGCCCAAAATAGGGACACCACGTTTAAAGTGGTTAAAGAGTAACTTTTAGAAAAGTCTAATGTATAGGTTGAGGTAAAATCCAGCTGTAGATAATATTGCAGTTATTTTTATTTAATGATTGTTACTTAAATAATAGCAACATTTTAAATTGCATAATTATTCTGCAATAAGCACTCTGTAATATCTTGTATATAAAAATAAAATAAGAGGCAGAACAAGCTAAAGCAATGTTGCAAATGCAGACAGATACTTATCTGTTGGTTTCACTGGAAGTAGCCTACTCAGATTTGAGTAGCCTACTCAGTAAAAGTAGCAAAACCACAATGTAGAAATACTCTGTTACAAATAAAAGTCTGTTGTCAAAATTGTACTTAGTACAAACGTATTTGCATCAAAATATACTTTTTTCAAAAGTTTTAACAATTGGTCAAAATCTTTCAAAAGTAGCAGGTCTACATTGTGAGGCATTGTGAGCTTGACGATCTGTAATACTAATAATACATCTTAGTCTTCAAATTAACTTTTAAATAAAGTTTTCAAATAATTGTAGTGGAGTAAAAGTAAAGTACAATATTGTAATATAAATAAAATAATTCACTTAAAATGTAAAAAGGAAAACCAAGACAATTCACCTTACTTACTTGACTTATCTTGAGTAGGATATCCAACAACAGCTGGGTAGAAGAAACTAACAGCTTCTCAAAAGTATGTTTTGTAGTAATTATAACAGCTCATCCATTCGGTCAAGTCCTCAAGCCTCAATGTATGAACTGAGGTTCATTTATGCTAGGTGCTATTTATACTGTATGTGCTGCTCTGTCTTTCTCTTTGATTCAATCATTCACAGTTCTTTGATATACAGCCTTATCAAAAACCTTTTTAGCTGAGACAGTCATTTACAGTTCTCTGACAATCAGCTTGATCAAAGGGTTCTCTCTCTCTATTCAAATCAATTCAATTAAAAGGGCTTTATTGGCATGAGAAAACATACATTTATATTGCCAAAGCAAAAGTGGAACACAACTATTACAAACAACAATGTAGGTACAATTAAATGGGAATAAAGAAATGTGTAAACAGATCTGTGTTACATTGCACCTGTCTTACAAAACCATACAAATTGTGCATTTGCTGTCGGAAAAGGTTATACATCCACGTAGGAAAAGTTATCTGTGGAAAAACTTTTGAAAGAAATGGCATCATTATTTCAATGTTTTGCATTCACTTCACTTTGTATAAAACCTTTGGACATATAGCAGCAACGTTTTTCATAATACATATAACAGTAGTTGTTCTGTTTGTATTTACAGTATTTTCTATATACTGAGATCACTCGGTGCAGACAGTGCAGACATACACATGTATTCCATTAGACATCCTTCTCCTGTCACAACAGCTCACACGTCTCGCTGCTGTGTTCACCCAGCAGATGTGGGAGTTTTTTTGTCATCAATCTGTTGAAAGTATGTGTCTCTGATGTCTTGGTACAGTGAGCAAGTGGTTAGGAAGTGTAGTTCAGTTTCTGCATCATTTTATGTGCACTCTTCTCTCGGGAGCCAGGTCTGCCTATGGTGGCCTTTCTCTTCTTGTCACAAGACTTTGTTCACTGAGTCTGTAAATAGTCGAGGCTTTCCTTTGTTTTGGGTCACAGTCACAGTGCTCAGGTATTCTGCCGCTGTGTATTCTCTGTTTAGAGTCAAATAGCAGTGTAGTTTGCTCAACATTTGGGTTGCTTCTTTCCAATGTGTCAGGTAGATTTATTTTTGCTGTCTTATGATTTGGGCTCTCTCTCTCTCTCTCTCTCACAATTCTGAACAGACTCTATCAATGATTATCAGAATATAGTTTTAACTTTTTAACTACCTTTTTTCTGTTTTAACCTACAAATATCACCTTATTTTACATCTTAAAAATGTTCTTTTATAATATTCAGCAAATTACTTTATAATGTTATTTAGATGTCAGCCAAAAAATTATTTTAATTGCAAGCTTAAAGCACTCAGAGAAACATCAGCTATAGCATGTCCAAAAAAGCTGCTATGGTCCTTATTACGTGTTTTCTGTTATTGAAATGTATCTATTCGGACAAAAGTGTTTAAATATTTTCTGGGTACAATATATTGCTGTAAACACTAGCACAATTATGCCATGGGGTGTTTACTTATTTTTTAGGATGGATTTCAATACTTTTGTCATTAATATTTTAGCCCAGCCAGTAATACTGAATGCCATTTTGACAATTTAGAGCTGAATAACAAAATCAAATTAATAGTTTGCAATACAAATATTTCTGAGGAAGCTGAGGAAATGCAGCTAGTTTTTGGAAGATTGTAAAGTCACTAAAAGCTAGGCCTTTTCTCTCCCGTCACAGATTAAAAGTGAAAGTTGTGTTATTTTAGATAAATCTGATATCTGTGATGTTTTTAAACATCATTTTATATAATCTGGCCATCTATTGACAGAATGTCTGTTAATCTATCTCCACCAGATCATGGTTGTGAATCGGTTACTGACAATTCACTCAACTCACTTTCTCCATCCAGGTGAAAGCTTTTCGTTTTTCATTTAGACCAGTAACACATACTGACGTTTTAAATGCACTTTCACAAATATGCACTAAGAAATCTCCTGCATCTTAGTGTATGTATATTTTATATTTAACACTAACTTCAGGCACAATTACTGCAATATGGAAAGATGTCAATATCAAAATTGTGCTGTCTAGCCAAGATCCTTCAATCCCTAGTCAGTTCCCAGATATGTGCATTCCTGAACACACACAACATACTTCAACCCCAACAGTCAGGTTTCAGACCAGGTCATAGCACTGTAACAGCTACAGCGCTTGTCACAAACAATATACTAAAAGGTATAGATAATCACCAACACTGTGCAGCTATTTTCATTGACCTGGTTTTCAAATTATCTGACAGGGAGAATGCAAGCTGTTGTTGCTGATGATTTTAGATCCAGGTCTCTACAGGGTTAAATTTTGGGTCTTCTTTTATTTACTCTTTATGTTAATAATACTGCACTCCCCTCCCTGCACAGTGATGTCCATTATTACGCTGACGACACAATTTTATGCAGTATTGGCCTAATACTGTATGCCTAATAAAGAATTTCAATCATCATTGGCCCAACTCTTGAAATGGCCACTGCAAATTTGCAGACTGCCTTTGATAGGTTTCAATTGGCCTTAATTAATCATAAGCTTGTCTTGAACTCAGACAAAACAAAATGCATGTTATTTACTAGGTCTCCCAACACCAATCCCTCTACAGGTATTCATATTCTAAAAGGTGAACAAATTGATCTGGTCACGTCTTATAAATATCTGGGCATTTGGCTAGATGCCAAGCTCTCATTTGGCCATCTCTCGCAGTTCGTAGAGAGCAACATTGTATTTTATTTATTTATAAGGCCTTGTGTGCTAAGCTTCCTTTGTATCTATCCTCGCTTTTAGAACCAAAGGTTACTGGACATTCAACAAGTTCCCAGACACACATTAGATATATCAGTCCACATATTAACAGTGAACAAGGAAAGACTGCTTTCATTTTTTATGCTCCACACAAACGGAACAAACTTCAGGACTCTCTGAAACTGGTTTCGATTGGTCTCCATAGAGACATTTGGGTGCTTCTTGAGGACACATTGCACCTGTTTCATGTAACCCTGTATTTATTTGCATCTGTGGTTTGTTTTAATGTAGTTTGTTGTTTGTTGTTTTTCATTAAATGTATTGTATTTTATAACTGTAGCCTACCTGGTGTTTCATCAGGATGGGGAACAATTATTTTAGCACTTAGTGACTGCACCTTTCAACAGAATAGATTAGAACATGATAAACATCTATGTAAGCACACAAAACAAGTATTATTTTAACGGGACAATTTGGTATTGATGTGTTGAAAACCGGGACATTTTAGTGTTTTAGAGATATTTGTCATGGACTTGGGACACCCAGCTTAAACCTGGGGCCAGTAAGCAAATTGGTGATGACAATGATGGCTGCCTTGAAACATAAGGAACCAGTTGTGTCATGCATGCTCTGGGCCCTATCTTTCCTGGGCCATATTTTACCATTTTGAAAAACATTTTAAAATAGTTCAACTAGCCGATCTACATCGGCACGTTGTGAGCTTGTAGATCGGCTATTTGAACTGCCGGTATTTAAGAATGTTTTTCAAAATAGTAAAAAAGGGGGGAACATCTAGACTTATCTATTGTTCCTTACTAACCTCCATACAGTACCTCCACCTCCCACTCACACATCCCTGCTCCTGGGGTACCAATGCACCTCGCTCTGTCACACCCCTATACAACCACACCTCACTCACCTACCCCACCAATCCCCCACTCTGCCTGGACTCTGTCCCGGGTCAGAGCCACCCCTCTATGATATAGCGCACCAGATAATGTATGTTAGCAAGCACATGTAATTTGAAACAAATTCTGTCCAAACATAATTGTACATAATATAAACTTTAATATCAGAAAATAAGAAAGGATGTTTGAATGTTTGGGAATGTTCCAGGAACATAGCACGCAGTTGAACACAGGGCCCTTGGAGAAAGAGTACCCAACAACCTTTTAAAAAGTTTACTCTATGTGTGTTAACAGAATAGAAAGCCGTGGAACATACAGCAGGACTCTGGGAACATAGGAATGACCCTTCTCAGATATTGTGATTTCCTTTTTTCAACATCACTGACTAAGTAAGAGTGGCTTATCATCGGTATTGGCTGAGAATGAGGGTGTTTATTCCCAATTCAATGCTCTAGACCCCTGGATTGCTGAGGTGGAGCAACACCTACCATCATCTTTCAGTACTTATTGCACGTCTTAGTTACCCAAGCCATGCTACTCATACACAGAGGTTCTTTGGGATTGAACCTAGAACCGCGTGATCCAAAGGCGAGTGCTCTACTAACTGAGCTACCTGGACACAAACAACGTGATTGAATTGACCATTACCTATTCACCTGAACAGTTTATGATGTTGTACATGATATTATTGTAATCATTGTAATCATTGACCATCACAATATACGTGTAGACATCACCTATTCTGTATTATGTTTGGTTCAAGAGTAATGATGCAAAATACATTATTTGGTTATGGCGGAAAGTAAAATGGCCTCCATGGCCACCAGGGGGCGTTTTTGCGATGGCTCATATCTGAAAATGTTCAGGGGCCAAAAAAGTGTACCAAGTTTCATGCTTTTATGAAAAAGTGAACGATTTTCGTCTCAATCCTCCGGACTATTTTGGATTCATACCACGGACGAGTGGTCCGATAAACGACGCCTTCAGTCATTAGTTTTTCTAGTGCTTTTAAAGAGTGAATTCATAGATTTCTTTTTGTTTTTGTGGCATTCCTAAGCCAATAATTTGATGACCGGATGTGTATCCGGTAGGAGACACAAATAATCTACTTTGTGTCTCCTACCGGATACATTAGCCAGTAGGAGACGGGAATCAAATTATTGGCTTAGGAATGCCTCAAAAACAAAAATAAATCCTTGGATTCAAGGCTTCATGGAGTGTGCAATTGATGGAAAATAAGTAATTTTTTGGATGAACTACTCCTTTAATAAATAATGATTTGAAATGTTTTGGTAGGACATTTGTCCTTGGGGATTGGGGTATAACTATAATTATTTTATTTGTATTCTATTATTATTATTATGTCCTCTCCTGCATTTCATTCTTACTGCTGATTCCACTACATGTACAGTATGACAACTGAATTTACCTCTGGTTGTCAGGAATAGTTCATATCTGAATATGAATATCTTCATTTAACTGATCTGATTGTATATTATTTCTACAATACAGCTTTGATCAAACATCTGTACTACTGTAACCTACTTGTGAGAATGCCCGACTTGCGGCTGGAAGCAGTACAGAGGCCTGGAGTAGGGTTTAATCCGAAGGTGTATTTATTCATCACCAATGACATATATGAATAAATGGTACAGCACCCTTGGCATGGTGGTGTTTTTCTCTCCACTCACAGCTCTCCACTGATGTCAACTGGCAGCATTTTATAGCCAGCTGAGCAAATGAGCTTGGACTGCACCATGTCAAGGGGTGTTTTCTAGCATATATACATAACCATACAATAAATAGGCCTACATAACCCACATCAATTATCTTAAAACTTCAATGAACACAAATAAAAATAAATTCTTCACACTACTACAACATTACACAACCACAATATCCTTAGCAACTACAAATGTATATCACAACCCCCCTCTGCCATTCTGACTTGGTCCAGCCTGTCCTTCTGCCGTCCTGTAGTGTTGTGTCAGTCTTGAATCTGTCCTTCTGCTGGGCGCCTGGAGGTATGTAGTTCGAAGGTTTCTCACCGCTCCTCATCTGCCGAGTTGTCAAGCCATGCCTCTCCTGTCGTATTCTGCTGAGCTACCATGTTACATTATTCTAATTTTCTCTTTAAGTGTCCCCTCTTGGTTCTAAATTTAGTAATAACAGATTTTGTACTCTCAATACTTTCAAAATGTGTACACTCCTTATAGCATACCAGGAACTATTTTACTTAAGTACAGATTACAAAGATCAGTGCCGGTGATGTCTCGTCACAAGGGCATAGAGCAGTTTTAAACAAAGATGGAACAGACTCCCTATCTATCTGCCTATTTAGTAACTAATCTTTCTACCTTATTCCTACGGTTGACTCTTGAGCACGAGGAAAGATTCCCCCCCGATTGTGACCCTCAGGGACTGCCACTGTTGAGAACTCTACTAAATGCTTAGGTCTGGACAACGCGCACACCTAGGAAAACACAAACACGAAATACAAACCATAGCATCACCACTGCCAAGCTGAAAAAAAAACAGAAAACACGGCTTAACCCCACATCAACACTGCAAGGCTAAGACAATAGCACATAAAACGACCAGGAGAAACAATACCACGAAAGCAATATTTGGTCCAGAGACTTGTTTTGGTTCACGCCTAAAGATGAACTCTCCTGTTGCAGAACAAAAGGGCAGGATCTTCAGGGTGTGAGTGACTGATTAAATAAAAATGCAGAAACATACATCAGTACTCAAATCTAGGGGGTTTGCTGCCCTGCTTTCTCAGCCTCTTATCTCAAATCGGTCACAGCCTCACCTGAAAATTCCCACACTATTATTAACCAATGATAAATGATAATATTAGTTTAGACTTCCTAATCCATGTTTAATAGATACTTTTAGTCCTGGATATACCACATCAATATGGCTGCTGTGCATAGAGCCTATTTGATGAATATTAATAAATGAATGTTTCATACCCCAGGACAATGAGCTCCCCATATATGCCATAATTGGTGGAGGCCGGCGGTGAGGAGGAGATCTTTTCTTGGTACTGCGCCATTGGTGCTTCCTTCAGAAGGAGGGCGGTGCAGGGCTCTCCGATAGCGAAACACTCCTCTGTCACCTGCTTCAAAGTCTAGTGGTTGTTGCTGTCCTTTACGCCCCACTTAACCTGCAGACATCACAAGAAAAACACATGTGAGTTTTCATTCCAAAATGAGACATTCTCCCTTTAATGGCTTAAGCCCTGCAGGCTATTTACTTGAGTGTACGGCGAAAATAGCCAATCTTCACGCCCACAACGTCCCGAAGCTTGTGAGCTTTAAATTTAAATATCTTTGGACATTTTGGACATTTATGAAATGTTATGAACATTTTTGAACATTTCCCTCTACAATGACATGCCCAAAATAGGGACACCACGTTTAAAGTGGTTAAAGAGTCACTTTTACAAAAGTCTAATGTATAGGTTGAGGTAAAATCCAGCTGTAGATAATATTGCAGTTATTTTTATTTAATGATTGTTACTTAAATAATAGCAACATTTTAAATTGCATAATTATTCTGCAATAAGCACTCTGTAATATCTTGTAAGAAAATAAGAGGCAGAACAAGCTAAAGCAATGTTGCAAATGCAGACAGATACTTATCTGTTGGTTTCACTGGAAGTAGCCTACTCAGATTTGAGTAGCCTACTCAGTAAAAGTAGCAAAACCATGTAGAAATACTCTGTTACAAATAAAAGTCTGTTGTCAAAATTGTACTTAGTACAAACATAATGGCATCAAAATATACTTTTTTCAAAAGTTTTAACAATTGGTCAAAATCTTTCAAAAGTAGCAGGTCTACATTGTGAGGCATTGTGAGCTTGACGATCTGTAATACTAATAATACATCTTAGTCTTCAAATTAACTTTTAAATAAAGTTTTCAAATAATTGTAGTGGAGTAAAAGTAAAGTACAATATTGTAATATAAAGAAAATAATTCACTTAAAATGTAAAAAGGAAAACCAAGACAATTCACCTTACTTACTTGACTTATCTTGAGTAGGATATCCAACAACAGCTGGGTAGAAGAAACTAACAGCTTCTCAAAAGTATGTTTTGTAGTAATTATAACAGCTCATGCATTCGGTCAAGTCCTCAAGCCTCAATGTATGAACTGAGGTTCATGATATGCTATTTACTTTATATACCGTATGTGCTGCTCTGTCTTTCTCTTTGATTCAATCATTCACAGTTCTTTGATATACAGCCTTATCAAAAACCTTTTCAGCTGAGACAGTCATTTACAGTTCTCTGACAATCAGCTTGATCAAAGGGTTCTCTCTCTCTATTCAAATCAATTCAATTCAAAGGGCTTTATTGGCATGAGAAAACATACATTTATATTGCCAAAGCAAAAGTGGAACACAACTATTACAAAAAACAATGTAGGTACAATTAAATGGGAATAAAGAAATGTGTAAACAGATCTGTGTTACATTGCACCTGTCTTACAAAACCATACAAATTGTGCATTTGCTGTCGGAAAAGGTTATACATCCACGTAGGAAAAGTTATCTGTGGAAAAACTTTTGAAAGAAATGGCATCATTATTTCAATGTTTTGCATTCACTTCACTTTGTATAAAACCTTTGGACAAATAGCAGCAACGTTTTTCATAATACATATAACAGTAGTTGTTCTGTTTGTATTTACAGTATTTTCTATATACTGAGATCACTCGGTGCAGACAGTGCAGACATACACACACATGTATTCCATTAGACATCCTTCTCCTGTCACAACAGCTCACACGTCTCGCTGCTGTGTTTGCACATTGTTGTACTTCACCCAGCAGATGTGGGAGTTTTTTTGTCATCAATCTGTTGAAAGTATGTGTCTCTGATGTCTTGGTACAGTGAGCAAGTGGTTAGGAAGTGTAGTTCAGTTTCTGCATCATTTTATGTGCACTCTTCTCTCGGGAGCCAGGTCTGCCTATGGTGGCCTTTCTCTTCTTGTCACAAGACTTTGTTCACTGAGTCTGTAAATAGTCGAGGCTTTCCTTTGTTTTGGGTCACAGTCACAGTGCTCAGGTATTCTGCCGCTGTGTATTCTCTGTTTAGAGTCAAATAGCAGTGTAATTTGCTCAACATTTGGGTTGCTTCTTTCCAATGTGTCAGGAAGATTTATTTTTGCTGTCTTATGATTTGGGCTCTCTCTCTCTCTCACAATTCTGAACAGACACTCTATC
>NC_137619.1:39106377-39191377 GCF_963280865.1 Gymnoscopelus braueri
TTTAAACAGATGGATTCATATGGATCAGGATTCTAACGATGCAAAATAATTGTGATTATCTCAAATAATTAGCGATCAGATTATTATGTAATAATTGCCTCAGGCCTAACTTTCACCTCATCCTCGTTGCTTCCATGCACATGACCGCACTGGAGGTAGGCCCAGGGCTGCTTCTCGCCTTCGTTGAAGACCACCGGGCACCAGGGCCGCCCGGCGTTCAGCTCCTGGCACAGGGCCTCCATGGTCGGCGTGCGCGCCAGGCCCTCGGCCGTGCGCCACAGGAGGGTCACGCCACACAGGTCGATCAGCGAGCCGTCCACCAGTTCGATAGACTCACCGTCCACCTGGGCGGAAACATGAGAAGATATTAAAGATTTGGTTGATTTTGTTTTGACAAGAATGCATCTATATCAGTGGCGCGGCCAGAACACTTGTATAGGCTGGGCCTGAGCAGGAGCGGGTGGGCACGCATGCATGCGCGTGCATGTGCCCCCGACCTGTGCGCACGCGAAAATGTGGGCGTTTTTTTGTTACTTTATTTCGGTTTTAGGGTTATGTTATTTAATTCTTATTTTTGCCTGATTTTACCTATTTTTTTATCGAAAAATGTATTATAACAAAAATACATTAACAAAAAATATATTCTTTAGCTACATCGATTGGGTGGGCCAGTTTCCTATGTGGGTGGGCCACTGTTACGCAAATCAGCGAGCAGAGCAACACTTTTATTGTTATGTGAGCTTCTACTAGGGTCATGTGTGCATTTATGTAAGAGAATAAAGTCTGCACACTGGGTCATGCTCCAAAGCAGACTTTATTGCGAACTTTATTCTCTCTGGATTCTGACCTTTTAGTGAGTGGATGTGCATGCTTTATTGTTTGTTTCTGTATTTATGTATGAAACAAAGGCAGCAATTGTGGTGCACTAAATCGTGTGACCCTCTGATTCCCGTAGCATGTTTCGTACAATGATGTACACTGCCAACTATTAGTCTGGATTTATTTAGTTTTGATCATTTGTCTGTGCACGTGTACACTGGTTGTTGTGAACATGTACATGTATATAGTCCTCACCATAGGCGGATTAGGAAGAAACGGGCCCCTGGGCCGAGACACGCAAAAGGCGCGTGTGCGCGAATCGCGCGCGAAATTTTTGTGGTTAAATCTCGGTTAATAATGGAAATTAATAGGGTTTTTTTCGGTTAAAAACGTCTCTGCACGGCGGCGGATAGGCTAATATAATGCATGTTTTACCTATAACTTAAATATAAAGAAATTGTTCGGTTATATTGCGGTTATATTGGGAAATTATTAGGGTTTTTTTTATGTTAAAAACGTCTCTGCACGGCGGCAGATAGGCTATAATACATGTTTTACCTATAACTCAAACAACAATAAAACCATCAATCTGGGGACAACAGTAACAACACACTCTCCCAGTCTGTCTGTCCACTTGTGACTGTCACAGCTCCACTACACGTTAAAACCAACAGCACAAACTCAACCATAAACACATTTAAAGTGGCGGCGGGTGAGCCTGACATTTGGGACAAAGTATAGATAATAACACAACACAACAAGGTTTCTGTTTCAAAATCAAAATGGAGGACATTAAGACCAATTATTATATTTGAATTATATTGCAATTTGCAAATCAGATCAGTAGGCCTAGTTGCGGCCAACTTGCGGGCCGTGGGCGGGGAGTCGGGACGGTCACCAGAGAATTCGACCCATGACAATTCGCCCAGCCGCGAATTTGAGTCAGCTCGAACCAAATCGACCGGGTCGAATTATCTGTGTAACCCCTAGAGGGTAGTAGAGTACAAGGTGACGGTGGTGAGGTCCTGAAGGTACACGGTGACGGTGAGGTCCTGAGTATATTGTAATAAACCTTGTCTCAGGTATGAGAAATGTAAAGAGCCCGCCCACAGAATATTTCTACTATAAGCATTAATAACGGAGGCAGAACTTCCAATGGACATAAACAGGATACTTTATTTAATTAACTATACTAAAACAGAAACACTAATAAAATACTGATAGGTAACCATTGGCAAATCTCATTACAATTCATTAAATCAGCATATAACTAAAGATTGTCCCATTTAAAACAGCTCGAGCATAAATTCATAAACACCTAGATATAATCAACACATTTACTATAAACTCTAAAACTAGGCTACTACTTAACTTTCCAATGATCGGAGACCCCCAATGGGTCTGGGCTTTGGCGCTGGGTCAGCAGACTTTGATTGACAGTTTTGTATGAGTTGCTTCTGCCCATCCAACGCCGTGAGCAGCCTCCGTTGGCTTTAGGAGACCACTCGCACAACTGGAGAGCGGGATGAAGCACTCCTATTTCGTCCCCGCTATACTAATATCTCGCCCTGCCTAGCACAGCAACCTGTCCCTAAGCCTCCTATCTATCTTCACTGCCGGCAGCCCTAACCGGCATGCGAGCAGCAGCCACCCCCCGCAGTGAGTGCAAGACAGAAGCTCAGCTGGCTTCGCCCTTAAACTTGAACAAGCTCCGCTCTCCAGACACAACTTGTCTCTTCTGAGTTCACACTTTTATAGTGTCCCGTCACCCTCAACACAATCATGTCCAGCCGTGATTGATCAGCGTCTGTCAGTCACCACCAGGTGCGTGCCATCAGCCTGTGATTGACACGCGTCATTGTCAACGTCACTCATAGTGCAGGTTCACTACACTCTCCCCCCCCATAAATGTGACTCGTCCCTGAGTCACCAAAACTCATAGTCACTGGCCCACCCAGGTAACCTTCTTTGCCGTCCTTGACGAGAGGATGAAAACACCTGCCGTCCCCTCAAGCCTCCCTCGACAACTGGGCTGGGGGTCACTGCATTCTCCTGCGATGTTGATCCCATACTCCGCCTTTCCCCTTCTCGGGCACGATGGCCGCTAGTTCCTGGAGTCACCGTCCCTGGCTCTGCTGGTGGCTGGTCCCCCAACGGGACTTCTCCCGTCTGTCTCTCTCTTTCCACCACCGTCCGACTGGGGGCTGCTGCCCTTTCTGGCTGAGGGACGTCTGCCCCTCCCGACCTTGCTGTAGAACTCGAGGTTCGCCAACGGGTCCAGCCAGCACCACCAGACGGTTGTATAGTCACAGTCTGCTGCCTCGGTGCACCCTCCTGGTCGTTTCTCTCTGGTAAGGGGGAAGGACATGGTTTGAGTCGGTTGAAATGCAAAACAACCTCTGGTCCTCCGTCAACTAACACAAGCCTATATAACACTTCTGTCACTCTCTCTAGGACCCTATAGGGGCCCTTAAATCGCCTCTGCAATTTCGGGCAAACGCCTCTCTTCCTGGCTTTAGAACGGACCCATACCAACTCCCCCTCGGAATAATACTGCCACTTGACTCTAACGTCAAATCCTTCCTTCTGCCTACCTGAGGCCCTGGCCTGATGTCCTCTTACAGCACCTATCACTGTGGACAGTGTGTCAGCCAATCTAGACACATATTCAGTGGCTGTGGAGAACCTCTCCCCCCCACCGAGATTCAACATCAAGTCCACTGGGAGAATTATCTCCTGTCCAAACACTACTTTATAGGGCGTAAACTCTGTACTTGAATGCACACTGCTCCTATAAGCCAACATTACATAAGGTAACAGCACATCCCAGTTTGTCTGATTGTCCTCCACAAACAAGGACAACATAGAAATTAATGTCCTATTAAACCTTTCTACCATTCCATCAGACTCCGGGTGGTAGGGTGACGTGCGTGTTTTATGCATCTTTAACAGCTGGCACACCTCTTGAAACAAATTAGATTCAAAATTGCGAGCTTGATCTGTGTGAATAGTACGGGGGGCCCCTAACCGACAAACCCACTGCTCTACCAACACCTTGGCCAATGTCTTAGCTTCCTGATTTGGGAGGGGAAAGGACTCTGTCCATTTGGAAAAATAATCCCCAATAACCAAAATGTACTTATTTTTATTAGAGGTCTCTGGCAGTGGCCCCAAGATGTCCAGTGCCACCCGCTCAAACGGCCTGGAGACTACTGTAGTCTGGAGGGGAGCGCGACGCTGGGGTCCAGTTGTTTTTTGAGACCCACAGTCTAGACACTCCTGACACCATCGCTTCACGTCCCCAAACCACCCCAGCCAGTAGAACCGGTCTTTCACCTTAGCTTGCAACTTTTGTACCCCCAAATGGCCTGCCGTCAATGAATTGTGCAACTGTTCTAACACTTTCGGCACCAAGGTTCTGGGGAGAACAACCTGAACCTGGTTGGCAGCATCTGAATTGCTGGGAGGTACCCTCACCAACCTAGCACCTTGTACCTGCAACTGCGCCCATACTAGTGCAAACTTCTGTAACTCCCTGGGGGGTTGCACACACTCCTTCTTCCCCCCCTTAAGAGCAATAATTTGTTGCAACTCCACATCCTCTCTCTGAGCCTGCGCCAACTCATCTCCCTCATCTAGAACTGGGGGCCCCTTAGGACGAGCCTGATGTATTGCACGTATGGCTTGAGTCACTGGAGACTCCCCGGCCTCTCTTTCTGATATAAATGCCGGCAACCTTGAGAGTGCATCTGCATTAGAATGCACTCGTCCAGGACGGTGCACAATCTTATACTGGAACCTAGCCAACTGTTCTAGCCACCTAGCTAGCTGTCCCTCTACTCCATGAAAATTATGCAACCACCTCAAAGAGTTATGGTCTGTGCGTAGCACAAATTCTTTGCCCAACAAGTAGTGTTTAAAATGTTGAGTAAACATGACCATGCTCAGCAACTCCTTCTTGGTGGTTGCATACTTCCTTTCTGGTTTGGATAGAGCCCTACTGGCGTAGGCTATGACATGCTCCTGCCCATCCTCTTCCTGTGACAATACTGCCCCAATGCCTGTATCACTAGCGTCTGTGTCTAAAATGAACGGTTTGTGGGGGTCAGGGTACGCCAGAACGGGAGCTGACATCAGACTGAGCTTTAGGGATTCAAATGCTGCCTGACAGCCGTCTGTCCATTTAAACCGTCTACCCTTTTCTGTGAGTTGATGAAGGGGGCGGGCAATGTCGGCAAAACCTTTCGTGAACCTTCTATAATAGGACGCTAGCCCAACAAAACTTCTGACTTCAGTCTGGTTTTTTGGTACAGGCCACTGTCTTACACTCTCTATCTTGGCAGGGTCAGCTTCTACACCCTGCTCGGAAATGATGTGGCCCAAATATTTAACCTGAGTAGCAAATAGGTTACATTTAGATGGTTTTACTTTGAGATTAGCCCGCCGTAATTTAGTTAACACCTCATCCAAGCGTGCAGCGTGTTCATGAAATGTCCGGCCAAACACAATAATGTCGTCCAAGTACACCAAAGAGGTTACCCACTGCAGATCTGCCAACACCAGATCCATCAACCTCTGAAATGTACCCGGACTATTACAAAGGCCGAAAGGCATCACATTAAACTCAAAAAGGCCCTGACGCGTAGTGAATGCTGTTTTAGGTCTGTCTTGGGGGTCCATCTCGACCTGCCAGTACCCACTGGCTAAATCGAGAGTGGAAAACCAACAAGACTTACTCAGGATGTCAAGGGCATCATCAATGCGGGGCAAAGGGTATGCATCTTTTCGAGTCAAATCATTAAATTTACGGTAATCAACACAAAAGCGGAGAGTTCCGTCTTTCTTGCGGACCAGAACTACAGGGGCTGCCCAGGGGCTATGAGAGGGCTGAATAATGTCATTTTCAAGCTTCTGCTTGACCTGCTCTGAAACTTCATGCTGTAAATGGATTGGGACACGACGAGGGTGCAACCTCACCGGCCTCTCCTCACCTGTATCAATCTGATGCGCAGTGCAGTGAGTTCTCCCCAAATCATTATCTCCTGTACTGAATGCTGCTAAATTCTGGTACAGTAAATCATGGATAACTGCCAACTCTGGGGCCTCAAAACCCTTCTGTTTTAACCCCAGATGGTCTGATAGTGAGTCAGCTGACCAAGATACAGGTGAACCACCTCCCTTGTCTCCCACCCCCAAATGTTCTGCCTTCTTCCCCACTTCCACATCAGTATGTAACATACCCACTTTCACCCCTCCCTTCAAAGTGATCGCCTCGTCAGTTACATTGATGACCCGGACTGGCAGGGAGCCCTGTTCTACCCTACAAACCACCCGGGCCACCATGACATTACAATGTTCGGACACAGATTCTACAGGCTCAAACATCGCCTCCCGCCCAGAACCCATAATGCTTCCTACTCTACCTTCGATGATCGTTTCACTGCGGGGGGGAATTACTGTGTCCACAGGGACAGTGACGACTTGGGGTTTCTCCAGGTCTGCTGGCACAATAAGGGGAAAGCGTTTTCCCATTATTCTACATTCATTTTTCTCAAAATCCACTACAGCTCCATACTTGTGGAGAAAGTCAAAGCCCAGTAAGATCTCCTGAGACGGCACATCAGCAACCAAAAACTCAGCAACTACTGCCAGTGAGTCAAACTGACAGACAGTTTGCCACTTCCCCAGGATTCCCATCCCCCCACCATTTGCAGCAGATACCTCACCCTGGTGCCCACCCAACTTTGATCCCCCATTAGTGATATTTAGCCAAATTCCTTTTGGAATCACAGAGAATGTTGCACCACTATCAACTAATAGGAATGAGTCTACCCCCCCTATTTTTGCTGCGATATACCCAGAACTCCCATGATTACCTGCAACGGCCACAGTTGTCTTAATGCACTCGGGGGCAGGCAGTTGGCCTGCCCCCTCTAGTTTCCCTGTAGGTATGGGCAATTTCGTCTGATGTGTCTGGTACACCCACATTCCCAACACCCCCCTCCATTGTCTCTGTACCCCTGACTGGCGGTCCCACTAAGTGGCGCACTACGCCCACGGTCCCCACTGGGGTGTTCGATGGACTGGGAGGGCTTTGGTGCCCTTGGAGCTAATTGCATGTTTTTAACAGTTGATTGAAGACACGCAACATCCTGTCTCAACCCCTCCACCACCCCCAATAACACACCCATCTGCTCTTCGCTGCTGGATTTCGCAACAGACACACCCATCACTTTAGCCTCTGGAGTCACGTGAGACTGTTCCAGATTTCTAAGCAGCTCCATTTCAGCGGACAATTCAATGGCCTCTTCTAATGTTTTAGGCTTTGCAGCTCGTAAGCTGACTCGAAAATCACCTGTAGCTAGATGTAATATGAATTGGTCTCTGGCCAACATATCACGGGTGCGGTCATCAGCTGAGGGATATGCTCTATTTGCAAGCCTCCTTAATGCATTACCAAATTCCCTGGCATTCTCATTTGGGCGCATGCGGCGGGCAGTGAAGCTAGCCCTGCCCCAATCATCACTGTCACACGGCTCGAAACACCGTGACATAGCTGCTTTTAACAGGGCATAGTTGTTCTTAGCTTCCCTAGGCAGGCCACTATACATGTCTCGGGCGCGCCCTGACAGCAAAAGAGACATGAACTTGAGCTTAAGTGCCTCACCCCAATGATTAACCTCAGCTGCCAAATCAAACTGTTCCGACCAATCAGACCACTCACGGCCTGCTCCCGTGAATGTCTCAGGCATAAAGATCGGACGAGGTGTCTGCCCACCCACATAGTGGAGCAGATAAATGCTTTTTTCTGGCAGAATCTTTCAGATGATGATACAAGCGTGAAAATTGTCATGAGCAGTCTCCATGGGTCACTTGACAAGAAAATTGTCTGAGGCATTTGTAATTTCAAGAGGGCGGCCATTTTTCAAGATGGCCGACACCTTAGTGGGCAGTTAAGTGATATGATGGTTTATTTGGTGATACAAGCATGAAAATTGGCATGAATAGTCTCTGTGGGTCACTTGACAATAGGCCACCCACAGCTACTTGACATTTCAAGATGGCGGCCATTTTTCAAGATGGGCAACACTTTAGTGGAGCAATTAAGTTATATAATGGTTTATTTGGTGATACAAGCATGAAAATTGGCATGAGCAGTCTCTGTGGGTCACTTGACAATAGGCTACCCACAGCTACTTGAAATTTCAAGATGGCGGCCATTTTTCAAGATGGCCGACACTTTAGTGGAGCATTTAAGTTATATATTGGTTCATTTGGTGATACAAGCATGAAAATTTGCATTAGCAGTCTCTGTGGGTCACTTGACAATAAGCCAACCACAGCTACTTGAAATTTCAAGATGACGGCCATTTTTCAAGATGGCCACCACCTTAGTGGAGCAGTTAAGCTTAAGAAATCATTTAGTTGGTGATACAAGCATGAAAATTGCCATGAGCCGTCTCAAAAGGTCATTTGACAAGAAACCGCCCACAACCACTTGAAATTTCAAGATGACTGCCGTCCGCCATATGGATCTTTAAATGATACCTTTTCTCATAGAAATGTATTGGGTTCCTCAAAAAGCTCTGTCAAGAGAGGTTGTTTGACTGTGTTTTGTCTGACTCCTCGCCCACGACCTGTCCAGTTTGGTAAAACCTGTCAGGAGTTGCCTCCCACCGGCATAGCCCTCAGGGTTCACTGAGGTAGGCCTACACAAGCTCCCTTACCACGACAAGGTAACAGTCACAAGGGAGGATATATATATATATATTTTTTTTGGTTAAAACTAACAGCCATTACATGTGTCAAATAAATACAATGGGGAAACAAAAAATAAGATGAATAAATTAACACAGTTGTGGTGCTGATAAGTACAGTTGTGGTGCTGAACGGACAGTGCTCCAAAATTATGAGCAATGGCTAATACTGAATGGCAATAGCCACGGAACCATGACAAACGATACTAAGGAATTAAACTGAAAATGTGCTTCACTGTTAGATATGGCAGTGGAAGGCAGTGGAAGCAATGTTACAAAGTAACAACTGAAAATTACACAGTAATAGACTAGATAAAAAGTAAAACATGATGCGCCGATGTGGCGAGGGGAAGCCGAGCCATAGGCCTACACTTGAAAACACAGAGGACAACGGGGAATAACTCTGGCAAAATAAACATGCAAATAGGTTCTAGCAGGGGCAACTACATAGGCATGTGAAACTGAGTCCATATCTGAAGCACTTACACCTTCCAGTACATGCCTTGGTGCACCCACATTTGGTCAACTCCCAACAACTCTCCGCAATAGGTGGAAGTGGAGTCCGGAAGACTTTCCACTTCTCGTCCTGTTCCACCCATCCCCAGTCAGATGGGCTCGGCATTTGTGGATGTTGCTTCAATGCTTGTCCCCACACGTATCCAGCCTCATAAGAAGCACGTTTGACATGCTCTTTGAGTGCTGCTTGAGTTGGTGGGATCAAGTCATATTGTCTTTGCTTTCTGGCAAAGAGATCAAGCCTGGCCTCGTTCACAGTTGTGACATCGCTGGACCTGTCATACATTAGATCTTCTTTGCCTCTTGGCATGGATATCTTTGGTATCTTCTGTGTCTTCAGCAGATGTAGATGCTCTCTTTTGGGCCCTTTCCAGCTCTTTGTTGTTGAACCTAAGTTTACAGCTTGAATGATATTTTGCTCTGTTTCTTGTCAATGTGCTTTCTATGCCATCACCTTCATCTAGTCGGGTTGGACTAAGTAAGATAGGCAGAGCATAGATCTTATGAAATAACATTTCTTGCAATGGCATCATAACCAGTACGATCGTGCTCTCTGTTGAATAAACTCAGCTGAATGAGTTTTTCCTTGGTGACCTGCTGACAAATGAAACATCTGTCCCAGTTAGTTTTCTCAACTGTTATGATGGCTTCTGCCATGTCTGCAGCATAGGCAGAGGGTTTATCCTTTTACCACCTTTTACGAAGCACTTTGATGTATGGGATACAACTAAGTTTGTGCCTTAACCCTACACTTAGTCCGATCGTTCATCCAATGCCATTTAAATCCTGTGCGATCTGTACACCATCCGGTTAACTAAAACCCCATTAACCTTGGCTCGGCTCTCCCGCGCTGGCACAACCTGTCAATTCAGGTGCGGCTATCTAACTGTTTTGGGGTAAATTAGACAGCATTTGGGATACTAACTTTCAATTAGCTGACATTGAACCCCACTCTGAGTTTAACAGCAGTGATATATCACCAGTGTGCCCTGGTAGTGCAGATATTCACTCTTATCTAATCTATCTATGATCAACAAATCAACACAACTGTATTGTGATGTGTTAAAAGTTGTTCTTTAGCATTATAACAATAATCGTATAATTGTCCATTTCTATGATAAAATGTATCTTTTGAGGATCCAGGGGGCGGCCATCTTGAAAAAAAAAGTGGCTGGGAGTGTTTTCTTGTCAAGCAACCCTTAGAGACTGCTCATGCCAATTGTAATGCTTGTGTCACCAAATAAACCATTATATAACTTAATTGCTCCACTAAAGTGTTGGCCATCTTGAAAAATGGCCACCATTTTGAAATTTCAAGTAGCTGTGGGTGGCCTATTGTCAAGTGACCCACAGAGACTGCTCATGCCAATTTTCATGCTTGTATCACCAAATAAACCATCATATCACTTAACTGCCCACTAAGGTGTCGGCCATCTTGAAAAATGGCCGCCATCTTGAAATTACAAATGCCTCAGACAATTTTCTTGTCAAGTGACCCATGGAGACTGCTCATGCCAATTTTCACGCTTGTATCATAAATTGAAAGATCGTAGCACTTATCTGCTCCGCTAACAGGACGCACAGAGTGATT
Organism: Gymnoscopelus braueri; assembly: GCF_963280865.1. Lineage (NCBI taxonomy): Eukaryota > Metazoa > Chordata > Actinopteri > Myctophiformes > Myctophidae > Gymnoscopelus > Gymnoscopelus braueri. Next base: position 39,117,061 of record NC_137619.1, read on the forward strand.
AGCGCTAGTAGAGGGTGCGTTCTCATTTCCCTCCCCATTACTGCCCCCCAACAACGGGTTATTATCTGCCTCCAACATTCTAAGGGCTTAGGCTTACTTTACCAAGTGTTAAGTTTTGGGAGATACAAGATCCCACCACTGCCACCAGTGTAATAAACCTTGTCTCAGGTATGAGAAATGTAAAGAGCCCGCCCACAGAATATTTCTACTATAAGCATTAATAACGGAGGCAGAACTTCCAATGGACATAAACAGGATACTTTATTTAATTAACTATACTAAAACAGAAACACTAATAAAATACTGATAGGTAACCATTGGCAAATCTCATTACAATTCATTAAATCAGCATATAACTAAAGATTGTCCCATTTAAAACAGCTCGAGCATAAATTCATAAACACCTATATAATCAACACATTTACTATAAACTCTAAAACTAGGCTACTACTTAACTTTCCAATGATCGGAGACCCCCAATGGGTCTGGGCTTTGGCGCTGGGTCAGCAGACTTTGATTGACAGTTTTGTATGAGTTGCGTCTGCCCGTCCAACGCCGTGAGCAGCCTCCGTTGGCTTTAGGAGACCACTCGCACAACTGGAGAGCGGGATGAAGCACTCCTATTTCGTCCCCGCTATACTAATATCTCGCCCTGCCTAGCACAGCAACCTGTCCCTAAGCCTCCTATCTATCTTCACTGCCGGCAGCCCTAACCGGCATGCGAGCAGCAGCCACCCCCCGCAGTGAGTGCAAGACAGAAGCTCAGCTGGCTTCGCCCTTAAACTTGAACAAGCTCCGCTCTCCAGAAGTCCATGAGCCAGACAAGATTTCATTATCGAAAGAGTGGGCAAAACCAAACCTATATTAAATTGTTCATAGGGTCAATACGAGTAAATAAATATATGATAACCTCTCCACAGGAGCAGCTTTTTCATGGTTATCACACATTTTGTTATTTTCCCCATACGTACATGACAGGTGAAAAAATGACATAATTTTAAAAAGAGTTATCATACTGAAACTTCCTGAGTTGATTACTTACATGAAGACAATGATTTATCGTATTACAAGTTTTCTGAAATTGTATATTTAAATATGCAAATTAGGCATTTAGTCCATGAGCCAGAGCCCCAAAATTGAGCCAGATATTGAATATTCCCTCGTTAAAAACCTTTGACTCCAACATCTTAACAAAATGAAATAAGTATGTTGACTCTGGCTTTGTCCAATGTTGATTCTGTGATTCTGGAAAGTTATGCAAATTTGGGCATATTTTCCTAATGCCTAATTTGTATATTTAAATATACAATTTCAGAAAACTTGTAATACGATAAATCATTGTCTTCATGTAAGTAATCAACTCAGGAAGTTTCATTATGATAACTCTTTTTAAAATATTGTAATCTTTTCACCTGTCATGTACGTATGGGGAAAATAACAAAATGTGTGATAACCATGAAAAAGCTGCTCCTGTGGAAAGGTTATCATATATTTATTTACTCGTATTGACCCTTTGAACAATTTAATATAGGTTTGGTTTTGCACACTCTTTCGATAATCATTGCTCACTTTTGGGGCTCTGGCTCATGGACTAAGACACAACTTGTCTCTTCTGAGTTCACGCTTTTATAGTGTCCCGTCACCCTCAACACAATCATGTCCAGCCGTGATTGATCAGCGTCTGTCAGTTACCATCAGGTGCGTGCCATCAGCCTGTGATTGACACACGTCATTGTCAACGTCACTCATAGTGCAGGTTCACTACAATATTTAAGAGTAAATATTGTAAGCATGCTCCCCCAGTTGCATACTTTTTTTTAAAGAAGTTTTTTTGTAAACCTTCTTTTCTAAATGAAATAATAATGTATGCCTTATTGTAATGTTGTCTGTTTTATTATTATTATGTCTCTGTCTCTCTCTCTCTCTCTCTCTCTCTGTCTCTCTCTCTCGCGGTCCGGGTCGAATTGTCCGGGCCAAAAGCGGAAAAGCGGGTCGACCTGACCGGGTCCAATTCTCTGGTGACCGTCGGGGTCGGGGTCGGCGTGTATAAGCGCTCGTTCTCTCCGTGACTCCGTCTGCCGCTCTCTCTTTTCCCTCGTCTTCTTTGGAACAGCGGTGACGCCGGTGAGAATGGGGGGGGGGGTGGAATTAATTTCCAAGACTTCAAGGTTCTGTGTGTCTGACTCTGTCTGTCTGTCTATCTGTCTGTCTCTCTAGCAATTAAGGCTTTTTCCTTTTTTCTTTTTTGCTTGCACGCACCTGCAAACAGTGCTTTCCATGGTGCTGAATTTTTACAATACACAGCGAGCCCCACTCATTTAATATATATATATTATATAGTGCAAATTAAGTGTTCAAATTATGGCATCCAATAGGCCATAACTTGCTGTAACTCAAACAATTACAGCAAGTTATGGTGCCACACAGAAAACTTGGGAAAGCCTAAATTAATCATGAAATAGTCTTACCTTATATGCTCGATTGTTTTTCTTTTCTCAGCTTTCTTTTCGCTGCTCCACTCAAACCCTAGCCTGAGGCAACGAGCTCAATCGATGGTCTTGAAGGGCGGATCCAAACCCAACCGCCCGGATTCGTGCAGGGCTTCCTATTGCTTCACCAATCTATGTCCCCGCCTCCCCTCCCCTCCCCCTCCCCCCCCCCCCCCCGGCCTGTGCACGGAGCACGCTGACGTCACCAAATTTAGAGCGACGCCCCTCTGTACTCTGATTGGTTAGGAGATAACAAGGTCCTAAGACCATGTTCCTGCATGGCTCCCCCAGGCTTTTTTTCTTTTGTAACAAAAAAAAAAGCATGGGTTTCCGAGGCTACTCGAACCCTTGCTGCGCTCCATTTTTTGTGTAGTTGTGTTGTTGTTGCTCATGTGTTCCTGTTTGTTGTTTGACCTCGTGACCGGTAACCTCACCTGAGACACCCCAACTCACCTAGAGCTCCCCCTATCTATCAGTATCAATCAATTGTAGTCGTGTAGTAGTGTAGGCTACATTTAATTTGTAGCTCACACAACAAGCTTTCTATTTCTTGAAAGAATTGGAAAAAAATAATAATAATAATAATAATAATAATATATATATATATATATATATATATATATATATATATATATATATATATATATATATATATATATATATATATGTGTGTGTGTGTACATATATATATATATGTGTACATATGGGCTTTGCAGGGGCCCCTGCAAAGTTAATAACAGTGACGGTCATGCGGATTGATTGATTGAATATTTTATTAGGCAGAAATGTAAAAAACAGCACAAGTACAGTTGTTTCCATTGAGGTCCTTGGTATTCAATTCATAAACATATAGTAGCACCAAACAGTTCGATGTCATATATTTATAATAAAAAAATAATAAAAAAAAACATATTATTATTATTATGCCCACTCTGCCCGTTGGATAATCCTCCCCTGCTGCCGCCGTGCAGAGACGTTTTTAACATAAAAAAACCCTAATAATTTCCCAATATAACCGCAATATAACCGAACAATTTCTTTATATTTAAGTTATAGGTAAAACATGCATTATATTAGCCTATCCGCCGCCATGCAGAGAGGTTTTTAACCGAAAAAAACCCTATTAATTTCCATTATTAACCGAGATTTAACCACAAAAATTTCGCGCGCGCGCTTCGCGCACACGCGCGGGTGGGTGGGTGCGTGCACGCGTGCTGCGCACGCGTGCACCCACGGAAGGGGGAGGGGGGGCCCGTTTCTTCCTAATCCGCCTATGGTGCTGGTCCTTCATGCAGATAGCCTATGAAACACAGAGAAGTTCACTGTTAGAAACCTCCAGTTCTGGACAAAGTACTCAACCTCTGTGCTTGAGTCAAAGCATAGATTACTCGACTACAAGTGGAAGATGCTCTGTCAAATGTGTACGTTAAAGTACTGGAATACTTGCTTTTAAAAATACTAATCTTTTTTGTGCATGCTTTGAAAAAAACACAAATGGAAGTATTCAAAAGAACAAATTACAAATGTATTTTTAATATCATGGCAATGCTGTATTGAAATTGACATTTTCCAAAAGAAAACAAAAAATATTTTCCAGAAATATAAAAGTCAATAAAAGAGAACATAGTAGATCTACAAGCTCACAAGGTGTCACATCACGACACGTTGTGTGCTTATAGATCTGCTATTTTCAATATATTTGATATAGGTCTGCAATGGTTAATGTACAGTAGTAGTGGAGTGGATTGTATCAAAAGATACTGGGGATTTAGCAGTGGATTGCAGACAGCGGCGGAAAGTATCCACATGCATTTACTCAAGTTCTAGTAGAATTTTGAGGTATTTTTACTTTAATGGAGTATTTACATTTTTGATACTATTATTTCGTAATCAGAAATAATCCAAATTCTTAGAAAACGGCGATCTACAAGCAAGATGTAAAAGCTTCGACGAGCTTGTGAGCATTTTGAATATCTGAAGCTTAAGTATTTAAGCAATATAAGGGATAATTGACGCCGCACCTGTCATCCTCTCGAGAAATAACACCTGACAGGATGATTAAACAGTCAATTATCCCGCTTATTACACGGCTACTTAATAAATGAATTAATAAATTGACCCAAAAGTAACAACAAAACACAGTATTTCCTTGCTTAGGGTAATGAAAGTATTCCATTAGTGTTGCGCTGGGCGGACACGGTCGCCTCGGAAAACAAGGAAGTGATGATCAAATAGAATACATTTTTGGTTACTGCATTGTGTATTTCTCGCTTCAAATGTTTTCAAAAACATTCTTGAGAGCAATGTTTAGTTGTAAATGACATGGTGTGTTTGTGTTTACATGGCTGTCTTGTTGGATACGGCACAAAATCAAGTAGTGCAGATTGATATGAGCAGGTGCTCTGAGTCTTTGATTAGACAGTGGTCTGTTATTTATATATATTGTTACTTTTACTTAAGTCCCAATTCTGAGTACTTACAGTAGCTGCCTGTGAATCGCAGCCCACGTGTACAGTGCTTGGTTTCACACCGTTGGCCTTGGGTCTCTGGCACAAAGCGAAGGGGCTTTTGGTCCTGGCCTCGTCCCCGTTGGGCAGGACGCCATTGTACCTGTGAAGAGAAGATGAAACAGTGGTGGGAACACTGTGGTTAATAAAGCAAGCTTGCCACAAGCTTCATTTCTGTTCAGATCTTTAGTAACGTGTGGACAGTGCAGTAATATGTAGCTTCATTTATATAGAAATGCTTTACTCACGAGTTTATGTTATGTGTAACATTATCAGTTATATTTGTGATAAGCCACTAAAGCCTTGCTCATACTGTAGAAAGATTCTGTCTTTTACTTTTATTACAAGCCTGCGTGGCTACGTCTGCCAACAGTTCCACAAGTCCCCCTTTGTTTATTTTCTCTGACAACACTTCTTCTTTCATACGATTTTGCACACTTTTAACCACTTATACCCTAGTTAACCGGGGTCCCCCAGGGCTCTATATCAGGTCCACTAGACTAGTATTTCCCTCCACACAAAATCTCTTCATCAAAAAAATACCTGATCTATAAGCTTTAGGCAAAATCACAAAGTGACAACAGAGATGCCATTTCTTGTATGTTAATCTCTCTCTAGACAGATTCACAGCTCTGCAGCTCAAATGCAAAAGTGAAAAACAGCAGAGGGCGCTTTTTTTCCTTTTTTTTTTACCTGGGTTCTCAGATTGCTTGTATGTAAACCAAACAAGTAAATACTAATCCTTGCCTCTTGCCCTTGAACTACCTATCTGGCTCTACACTACACAATTCCTATTGTATGGGTGGCAACCTGATATGTCCAACTCCAAAACCATTATGTTTCAGTAAATATTTCAAATATTGTACAAAATAGCAAAAACAGCCGATCAACAAGCTCACAATGCGTCACAGTGCAAGACCTTGTGAGCTTAGTCTCTATGTCACTATTTGTCCGCCTAACAGCAATGAATGTAAAAAACCAACGCTGTCAGTGTAAAACATAATTAGGCTACTGCATTTCTTCAAGGTGTGTGTGTGTGTGTCTGCTGCACGCGCGTGCGTGCGTGCGTGTGTGTGCTGTACAGCCGAGTCAAACTTTGATCAAAGCAACACCACGATTGTCACCCGCAACCAGTAGCATGATTTGAGGAAGTTCACTTTTAGTTTTATTCTATTCAAAACTTAGTTTGAAGCCCATAACGGACAAAATAAGAATCTCATAGCTTCATAAAGGTGAGGTTATTCTTTTATTTTTACTTTTTATTTTTTTGTATATATTCTTTTGTTTTCTTTTTTGCTTTCCAATATGGCTGCTGTGCATAGAGCCTATCTGATGAATATTAATAAATGAATGTTTCATACCCCAGGACCATGAGTTCCCCATATTTGACTGGGCCTTTGATGGAGGCCAGTGAGGAGGAGATATTTTCTTGGCACTGCGCCATTGGTGCTTCCTTCAGAAGGAGGGCGGTGCAGGGTTCTCCGATAGCGAAACACTCCCCTGTCACCTGTCTAGTGGTTGTTGCTGTCCTTTACGCCCCACTTAACCTGCAGACATCACAAGAAAAACACATGTGAGTTTTCATTCTAAAATGAGACATTCTCCCTTTAATGGCTAAAAGGGATACTTCACTTTCGGGCCGGGGACACATTTAAAAAAAATATTAAAAATAAATGAAAAAAGTTATGGAAAATTCATGGCCCCCTCACGACACGCAGTGTCCTACTAATGTGTGAGGGGGCCATGAATTTTCCATAACTTTTTTCATTTATTTTTAATATTTTTTTTAAATGTGTCCCCGGCCCGAAAGTGAAGTATCCCTTTAAGCCCTGCAGGCTATTTACTTGAGTGTACGGCGAAAATAGCCAATCTTCACGCCCACAACGTCCCGAAGCTTGTGAGCTTGTAAATCTAAATATCTTTGGACATGTTGGACATTTATTAAATGTTACTACGAACATTTTTTAACATTTCCCTCTACAATGACATGCCCAAAATAGGGACAACACGTTTAAAGTGGTTAAAGAGTCACTTCTACAAAAGTCTAATGTATAGGTTGAGGTAAAATCCAACTGTAGATAATATTGCAGTTATTGTTATTTAATGATTGTTACTTTAATAATAGCAACATTTTAAATTGCATAATTATTCTGCAATAAGCACACTGTAATATCTTGTATATAAAAAGAAAATAAGAGGCAGAACAAGCTAAAGCAATGTTGCAAATGCAGACAGATACTTATCTGTTGGTTTCACTGGAAGTAGCCTACTCAGATTTTAGTAGCCTACTCAGTAAAAGTAGCAAAACCACAATGTAGAAATACTCTGTTACAAATAAAAGTCTGTAGTCAAAATTGTACTATAGTACAAACGTATTGGCATCAAAATATACCTTTTTCAAAAGTTTTAACAATTGGTCAAAATCTTTCAAAAGTAGCAGGTCTACATTGTGAGGCATTGTGAGCTTGACGATCTGTAATACTAATAATACTTAGTATTATCTTATCTTAGTCTTCAAATTAACTTTTAAATAAAGTTTTCAAATAATTGTAGTGGAGTAAAAAGTACAATATTGTAATATAAAGAAAACAATTAACTTAAAATGTAAAAAGGAAAACCAAGACAATTCACCTTACTTACTTGACTTATCTTGAGTAGGATATCCAACAACAGCTGGGTAGAAGAAACTAACAGCTTCTCAAAAGTATGTTTTGTAGTAATTATAACAGCTCATCCATTCGGTCAAGTCCTCAAGCCTCAATGTATGAACTGAGGTTCATGATATGCTATTTATACTGTATGTGCTGCTCTGTCTTTCTCTTTGATTCAATCATTCACAGTTCTTTGATATACAGCCTTATCAAAAACCTTTTCAGCTGAGTCATTTACAGTTCTCTGACAATCAGCTTGATCAAAGGGTTGTCTTTCTCTCTCTCTCTCTATTCAAATCAATTCAATTCAATGGGCTTTATTGGCATGAGAAAACATACATTTATATTGCCAAAGCAAAAGTGGAACAAAACTATTACAAAAAACAATGTAGGTACAATTAAATGGGAATAAAGAAATGTGTAAACAGATCTGTGTTAAATTGCACCTGTCTTACAAAACCATACAAATTGTGCATTTGCTGGAAAAGGTTATACATCCATGTAGGAAAAGTTATCTGTGGAAAAACTTTTGAAAGAAATGGCATCATTATTTCAATGTTTTGCATTCACTTCACTTTGTATAAAACCTTTTGGACAAATAGCAGCAACGTTTTTCATAATACATATAACAGTAGTTCTGTTTGTATTTACAGTATTTTCTATATACTGAGATCACTCGGTGCAGACAGTGCAGACATACACATTTAATGGAGATATGGGGTGGGACTCCTGTGAAATTAGATGGAAGGCCAGCATGGTAAGTCTTTGGAACAGGTTGCTGTGTCTGCCATCCAATAGGGTGGCTAGTAAAATGTTTTACTGGGATCTGTCTGAAAAAGGGGAATGGGCCTCTGAGATCTTTGATGTATTGAGGGAATGTGGTCTGGAAGTACATTATTTCCAAAGAACAATTGTGAATGTGGAGGAGTTTAAAAACAGAATCCGTGCAAAATGCATACAAACCTGGTTAGAAGACATTTGGCAAAAGCCAAAATTAAGAACATATTGTCTTTTAAAAAAAGATTATAAATGTGAAAATTATGTTTTGTACAATTTGGCAAAAAGTCGGAGGTCACTTTGTGCGCAAATAAGATGTGGCATTCTGCCATTACATATTGAAACGGGAAGATATAGAGGCATAGCTGAGGAGGATAGAATATGTGACTATTGTGATTTGAATGAGGTGGAGAATGAAATACATTTTATTTAGTTTTGTCCCTTGTATGATGACCTGAGAGATATACTGTTTAAAAAAGTCCACACCCCTGATCTAAACCTGATAGAGTATGAGAATGGTGCCTTGATTGAATTTCTTTTTGTTCATGTTTTTGCATTTTCAGAGTTTCTTTATAAAGCGTGGGTTAGAAGGAGAAGGGTTACTTATAGTGGATACATTTCTTTGTAAATGTGTGTGTATTCTTGTGTAGGTATATATGAATGTGTGTACGGTATGTGGTTTGTTTCGGGTCGGGATGTACTGTGTGTTGTTTTGTTTTTTGTTTATTTGTTTTGGGATTGATGTGTCTGATAATCCCATGTGGGATGGGTCAGGGAAACTGTCCGGACACGAAAATAAAAATGTCATTCATTCATTCATTCATTCATTCATTCATACACATGTATTCCATTAGACATCCTTCTCCTGTCACAACAGCTCACACGTCTCGCTGCTGTGTTTACACATTGTTGTACTTCACCCAGCAGATGTGGGAGTTTTTTGTCATCAATCTGTTGAAAGTATGTGTCTCTGATGTCTTGGTACAGTGGGCAAGTGGTTAGGAAGTGTAGTTCAGTTTCTACATCATTTTAGGGGGACTTGACCGAATGGATGAGCTGTTATAATTACTACAAAACATACTTTTGAGAAGCTGTTAGTTTCTTCTACCCAGCTGCTGTTGGATATCCTACTCAAGATAAGTCAAGTAAGTAAGGTGAATTGTCTTGGTTTTCCTTTTTACATTTTAAGTGAATTGTTTTCTTTATATTACAATATTGTAATATACTTACTTTTTACTTTTTACTCCACAACTTTTTACTTATATATTTTGAAAACTTTATTGTCTCCGCCGGAGGTGAGAGTATGTTTTCGCTTCGTCCCGCCGTGTGTTAGCATGGCCCCTAGCCAAGCTAACATTGGTCAAGCTCCACGTGACACTTGTCAATATGTTGACACCAATGCCTTTGATTGGCTAGAGGGACGCATGACGAAATAAAATCCTATAAATAGGTGGGTCACTTCAAAAGGCCATTTATGTCTTTTGAAGTGAGGTAAGACAGGATCAATCAGTCTTGATTGGAACAGTACCTTCCAGTACAAATCACCCGTTCGTGCATGTGTGTGTCCCTCTGAGAACACCTAACATTGGTCAAGCAAGGCGCAGAAGGCCAAAGCTAAGAAAGCATACTCATCTACAACAGTAACACAGAAAAGGACTATAGAGTTGAATTGATCCCACAACAAGGCCGAAGTCTTAATACTGTAACAATTGGCCACCTTGATCAAATACATTATGTAGCACTAGAGAAAACTGACATAGATCAAACACACCAATCAACTGCTGAAACTGTTCAAGACAATGAAGATGAAGAAGACAGACAAGCATTTGAACAAACCAGTCAATTACGAGGACTCCCATATGACACAATTTCTTTTTAGATGCAGACACTACATATTCAGTCGCCCCTGCAGAACACCAAAAACCACGCGCATTCTACCAAGACGACCCGTTCACCCGTTCTACCAAGACGACCTGTGCTATTAAAATAGCACGGGTCTGCTGGCGGAGACTTGTGCTCCGAGGAGCACATTTTCTAGTTTAAAAGTTAATTTGAAGACCAAGATGTATTATTAGTATTACAGATCGTCAAGCTCACAATGCCTCACAATGTAGACCTGCTACTTTTGAAAGATTTTGACCAATTGTTAAAACTTTTGAAAAAAATATATTTTGATGCCAATACGTTTGTACTAAGTACAATTTTGACAACAGACTTTTATTTGTAACAGAGTATTTCTACATTTTGGTTTTGCTACTTTTACTGAGTAGGCTACTAAAATCTGAGTAGGCTACTTCCAGTGATACCAACAGATAAGTATCTGTCTGCTGTTTTCTCGTGATGTCTGCAGGTTAAGTGGGGCGTAAAGGACAGCAACAACCACTAGACTTTGAAGCAGGTGACAGAGGAGTGTTTCGCTATCGGAGAGCCCTGCACCGTCCTCCTTCTGAAGGAAGCACCAATGGCGCAGTGCCAAGAAAAGATCTCCTCCTCACTGCCCTCCATCAAATATGTCAAATATGGGGAGCTCATTGTCCTGGGGTATGAAACATTCATTTATTAATATTCATCAAATAGGCTCTATGCACAGCAGCCATATTTATGTGGTATATCCAGGACTAAAAGTATCTATTAAACATGGATTAGGAAGTCTAAACTAATATTATCATTTATCATTGGTTAATAACAGTGTGGGAATTTTCAGGTGAGGCTGTGACCGATTTGAGATAAGAGGCTGAGAAAGCAGGGCAGTAAACCCCCTAGATTTGAGTACTGATGTATGTTTCTGCATTTTTATTTTATCAGTCACACCCTGAAGATCCTGCCCTTTTGTTCTGCAACAGGAGAGTTCATCTTTAGGCATGAACCACAACAAGTCTCTGGACCAAATATTTCTTTCGTGGTATTGCTACTCTGGGAGTTTCTCCTGGTCGTTTTATGTGCTATTGTCTTAGCCTTGCAGTGTTGATGTGGGGTTAACCCGTGTTTTCTGTTTTTTTCAGCTTGGCAGTGGCAGTTTTTTTCATGCTATGGTTTGTATTTCGTGTTTGTGTTTTCATACTAGGCTTTGTTGACGTGTTCTCAATAGTGTTCTCAATAGTAGTCATCTCTCTCTCAATAGTAGTAATCTCTCGAATGAATGAATGTGCCAATCGCTGCCCCTGAAGCCGCCTTGGGGAGGGAGGGCCACCACTTTGCCAGCCTAGGCTGGCTCAGGGTGGAAGACAGGGTTAAACAACAAAAAATGGGACTGGTCTTCAAAATTGTAAATGCAGATTTGCCCGAAATGCCCCCTATACCCGCATATCTGTATAAATACCTCGAAAAAGTTAGTGACACCCACAGTCACGAAACTAGAGGGAGCGTAAACAACAATCTGGTACCACCCACCCATAAAACAAACATGGGCAAATTCTCCTTCTACAGCACAGCCACCAAGGTACAGTATGGAATAGTCTAACCCCATCCCTCAAAAAATGCGGTTTGCTGGGCCCATTCAAAACAGCCCTAAAAACTCACCTTTCTGGAGGCCAAAAGAGGAGCTAGTACCATTTTCCCTGTAGACAGATGACCCCCCCCCCCCCCTCCCCTTTTTGTCTCCGCCAGGCCGTAAGGCATGGCGAGAGAGTATGTTTTACCCCTTGTCCGTCCGTCCGTCCGTGTGTCCGTGTGTCCGTGTGTCCATCTGTCTGTGAACAGCTAATCTCCGGCACCGTTTGCCCGGTCGCTGCGAAAATGTGCACACACACTCCCTGGATGCCAATTCAGAACCTCTGCCCCAATTTTTTTACATGGCCCTGTTATAGCGCCACCAGGAGGTCGATTTGTGCAAAACCCATTTTTTTTATATTACTCCTACAGATTTTATCCAAACATCACGCAAATCGGTACACAGGATCTCTATAATCATGTGATCAACACGGATCTGATTTTCCATATTCCATCCTGGCTAAGGTTGGCTTCCAAAGTTTGCAGGATTGGTCCATTTTTAACTAAATGCCTCAAATCATGAACGCAGCTTGCGATTTCCGTGAAATTTCACACGCACATTCCCACTATGCCGAGGAAGAAATGCCACTTGAAAATTTTCAAATCAGCCTCATGGTGGCGCTATAAAAGGCCAATTTGCGTTTTTAACTGTAGCTGCACCGATCTGCGTGAAACTTTGCACGCATACTCCCTAGAGGCCAAGGAAAAACATCTGCCCTGCATTTTTCACATTAGCCTTTTATAGCGCCACCAGGAGGCCGACTTATGTAAAACACATATTTTGAGATTAAGCTTTCATATTTTATCCAAATGTCACGCAAATCGGTACACATGATCTCTATACTCATGTGATCAAGATGGTTCTGTTTGATTTTTCATATTCCATCCTTATTGGCTAACATTGACATCTAAAGTTTGCAGGAGTGGCCCGTTTTGAACAAAATGTTGCAAATCATGAACGCAGCGTCCGATTGCGGTGGAACTTTGCACGCACATTCGCACTACGTTGAAGAACAAACGCCACCCTTTTAACATTGCCCTATTATAGCGCCACCAGGAGGCCGATTTTTCTTTTTTATGTTACTCCTACACATTTTGTCCAAACATCATGCAAATCAGTACACATTATCTCTATAGTCAAGTGATCAAGATGGTTCCCTCCAATTTTTTATATTCTTTCCTGATTGGAAAATTCTGAACATTACTGGCCCACAATAACCTACCTTACCTGGCGGAGACCTGTGCTCCGAGGAGCACTTTTTCTAGTTTTGTATATATATATATATTTTTTCATGCTTTTTTTTTTGTACATAGTGGTATTTTTTTCTCTGTATTTTTATGTTGATTTTTGAACTGTTTGGTTGCTACTATATATGTCTATGAAATTAATTCAAGGACCCCAACGGAAACGAGTCCGCAAGGACTTTTTTGGTCGGACCTTTTAGACAAAAGTGTTATAAATGTAACTGTGTTGTTTTACATTATTTTGCCTAATAACAATTTCGATCAATCAATCAAAAACGTGACGCCCCAGTACACGCACGCACGCACGCACGCACGCACGCACACACACACACACACACACACGCACACACACACGCACACACACACGCACACACGCACACACACACACACACACACACACACACACACACACACACACACCCAGTGACCCATGAGCCATGACTGAAGTAAACAGGAAGCGCAGGTACTACTAGTTCATTAAAGCAAATATGTCAAAAAGACCAAGATTATCAGGCTGTGAGTACAAAAAGAGGCAGCAATTGAAGGAGCAAGCACTCCAAAAACAGAGGGGTTCATTTTTAAAGTATATTGATCCCGGGACCGGGAGCAAGGAGAAGGAGTCAGACACAGTGACAGTTTCTGTCTCATCACTGAACGAGGCCGCTGGCTGCGGTCACACAGGTACAGCTACCTCATCTCCTCCACAACCACAACCACAAGATGTTGAACTGAATGAAGAGATCCCCGGGCCAAGTTGCATGATTACCACCACGACCATTAAGTCCGCACCCGCCGTCATGTTCTGCACCGACTGCACAAGAAACAACTGCTGTTATCAGCAGCGCTGCTGGAGAGCAGATCACCACCAGAAGTTGAACTTGTACACAGTGTGGACGACTTAAATGATCCAGGTATATGGCCAGCAACAATAACACAGGGGCTTAGAGACATTTTGATTCAGAGAGGACCACACCAAGTAAGAGGAATTAATTTCCCTAAGACCAAGGGCAGCCGCAAGGATGATATACTACGAAGATTTTCAGAGGCTCATTACAGTCGCAAATTAACAAATGGAGAGAAACTGGAAAGGCCCTGGCTTGTTTATTCAGTAAGCAAAGACGTTATGTTTTGCTTCTGTTGTAAACTTTTTTGTGTAAGCGAGAGAAAGTCAGCTCTTGCTAGAGAAGAAGGTGTTAGAGACTGGCATAATGCGTCAGGTATCCTTAGCGCCCAGGAAAAATCAACAGAGCATATAGACAGTTTTCTGAAATGTAAAGAGTTGGACAAAAGATTGGCCTCACAAAACACCATTGATGCCCAACATCAGCGCAAACTGGCTGCCGAGACAATGCACTGGCACAATGTGTTGTTGCGTTTGATTACTCTTATCAGAGTAATGGCTATGCAAAACCTGGCATTTCGTGGTGGATCAGATCGATTGTGTGAGCGTAACAATGGCAACTTCCTCAAATTAGTGGATGCGATCAGCCTTTTTGACAGCATTATGGTTTCTCATGTTAAGAGAGTAACTTCAGAACAAACGCACGTCCACTATTTAGGCAAAGATAGCCAAAACGAAATCATAGCAATGCTATCATCCAAAATTCAGAAAAACATTCTCAGTATGCTGAGTACAGCTAAATACTATTCCATGATTTTAGATTGTACCCCTGATGTGAGTAGGACAGAACAGATGACCGTGATTTTGCGTTTTGTTACTACACAGGAAGTAATAGTGGAGATAAGAGAACATTTCTTGGAATTCACAGAGGTTAATACCTGTACAGGTGCCGGGTTGACTGATGTTGGTACTTGTTGAGATACTCAAGGAGCTTCATATTGACATTATGGATATGAGAGGTCAAGGCTACGACAACTGTTGCGATCAAACATGCGAGGTAAACATAGCGGTGTGCAAAAGCGAGTGCTGGACATAAACCCGAGAGCGTTTTATGCAGGGGCGCCGATGACGTGGGGGCGCCGGGGCTAGAGCCCCCACAGTCACATGATGAGCCCCCTCAGCATTTCAGTGTGTCCAATTTAATTCCATTGAAATTCAAATGTTGCCCGCGACAGCCGGCCGCGAGAGAGACACATTCAACGAGCCGGCCGTTAACACCTATAGAACAATAGCGCAGGAATGTAGGAATGTAACAACCTCACCCAGCCCTTGTAAACCTGCTCTGTAGTTTGATGTGTAAACCGTCCTAATGTGACAATTAAACCTGATTCTTCTTGTTTCTTTGAATTCTTTTAGTTTGATTGATTTTACTGTACAGTATAACTAAAATGAAACGAAAATAGCACCTTTCATAACATGAGTGCAGCTCAAATCTATAAAATAATTAAACTGTTTAAGGTGTTTTTTTTTTTA
Organism: Gymnoscopelus braueri; assembly: GCF_963280865.1. Lineage (NCBI taxonomy): Eukaryota > Metazoa > Chordata > Actinopteri > Myctophiformes > Myctophidae > Gymnoscopelus > Gymnoscopelus braueri. The sequence continues at coordinate 39,132,593 of NC_137619.1, forward strand.
GTTTGATTGCAATTACTGTAAAGTTTATTTTACCCCCTTTACCTTTAGCTCAAATCTCTAAAATAATTAAACTGTTTAAGGTGGTTTTAATTTTCATGCTATAAATAAAGTAATTCAAGTAAAAACAAGTTGTGTGATTATTTTAAGTATAGCAAGCAGCAATGTAGGGGTCCTTGGCATGAAAAAGGTTGAAAACCACTGGCTGATAAATCCCATGCCCCACACGCTGGACTGTGAAAACGGCCTCGTTAAAATCCATTGTTTCTAACTACACTGCATTAATGGAATTTTTCAAGCACATGGCTGTACACGACACAAGTGAGGGAGGATCAAAAGCCCCTGGTATGCTTTCCCAACTGCAAAAGTTTAGCACCTTTTTCTCTTTGAAACTCATGCTGAAATTTTTCTCGCGCCTGGAAGCAGTCAATGTTGCACTCCAAGGCCAGCAGTTGCACCTTCAGCAAGCTAGAGAGATGTTGGATTGCCTCAGAGGAGAAATAGCGTCTCTTCGTGAAGGATTCCAACCCTTTTGGGAAAGCACTACTGCAGCAGCAAATGACCTGGATTTGGAGCCCCCAGCTGTGCCAAGGCAAAGAAAGGTTCCCCGCCGATTCGATGATGGAGGTGCTCCTCCACACACCTTCCAAACATCAGCAGACATGTACAGACAGCAATACTTTGAGGTCATGGACACAGCATCAGCATCCCTGAACTGCAGATTTAGTGCTTCTGTGTTCAATCACATGCAAGATGTCGAGGATTTTATGGTCGGAAAGGGCGATTGCAAACGCATAGTGCAGTTCTATGGAAATGACTGGAATGAACGCACCCTGACACTGCATCGTGACATTTGCCTTGACAAGGCAACGAGAGAAGGACGTCGCCTGTCTACTTTTCATGATGTAGCTGGGTTCTTGAAAGGTGATGAGGGGAAGAGCAACAGAGCTATTTGCCCAGAGCTCACAAGACTGGCGAGACAAGCACTGACTATTCCTGTAACGTCATGCAGCTCAGAGAGGTCATTTTCAGCCTTGCGGAGACTGAAAACCTATGTCCGATCCACAATGGGGCAAGCCAGACTGAACCACATTGCTCTGTTAAACTGCCACAAGGATGTGGCAAAGGAGAGAATGGACCTGGACGCCGTAGCCAATACCTTCATCAGCCGCGCATCAGTCAGGGGGAACACCTTCCTCAGAACCAAAAAATGGTAAGCGAAAAACAAATCCCATTTTTTACTGCATGCACTTGTATGCTTTGTTCACTATATAATAGGCTGTAATGTACTGCATCAATAGCGTTGTCATGGTTGTAATAGATTTTTTTCCTTTTTTCCATTTTCTTTCTTCATTTTTAGATTCATCATGACGCACAAAGCAGCACCGAAGGCACAGCACAGTCAACAAGAGAGACAGAGAGAGGGAGCGAGAAGGATCCTCCACAATTAAAATAGACAAAAAGATATAATTAGCTAAATTATATAAAAAACCTCTACAATGTTATAAGCGTTCTGCTAGTGCTTGTAGCACGTTATCTTTTGTGAGATCATCAATAAATGTCTTCTTGCATAATGTCGGTGCAATGCCATTAATTAATTAGGCCTATAGGCTACTTTGTTGATATGGTGCTGAAATGTTGAAACATGCTGAAAGTGAGTAGTGTGTCATAAAAAGCCCTTGTAAAATCGCACCACTGTACTATTGGCAAACTGTAAATAAATTACTCAATGAAAAAAAGAGAGACTTTTTTTTTCCGGTCGCGACCCGCGCGGGGGGGGGGGGGGGGGGGGCTGGTCTAGGTCAAGTTCAGCCCCCATGGTCGCGCACAAAAGTCGGCGTCCCTGGTTTTATGTGCCGTGCTGTGCCCACTCTCTGAATTTGGTGGTTAATGATGCAGCCTCATGTTGTCTGCGGGCAGTGGACTTCTTCACAACAATCCAGGAGGTCTATAATTTCTTCTCTGCTTCTACCTCTCGCTGGGACAGCACATGTGAGTGTGGCCTCACAGTCAAACCTTCAAGTACCACGAGATGGGAAAGTCGGATAGAAGCGCTTAAACCCATCAGACACCAGTTAGGGGATATATATGATGCACTGCTGTCATTGGCAGAAAATGAAAGTCTAACTGGCGTGTGTGGAGCTAAAACAAGATGTGAAGCCAGAGGTATTGCAGCTAAGATCAAAACCTACCCATTCATAGTGTGGTAATATGATATTTTAACTGAGATAAATATCACCAGCAAACGTGAAATGTTTAAGAAGCTGCATAAAAAAAATACTGTATGCCACATGTTCATGTAATCACACTTAATTTGAAATTTGACTTCTAAAAGTATGACTGCACAAATTATGAATGGAAGACATTTTCAAATGTCACTTTTAAATCTGGCAACTTTCACAGAAAATTATTTAAGTGATACATTCTATTTGATTAGTTGATTGATCTATTTTGCTGGCTGTCATTTACTGTAAAGTGTAAATCATCAAATACATCTTGTAATTGACCAAAACGTCTCTTTTTTGTACAACTTGTGAAAGCAGAAACGTTTTATTTTTAATTAGAATTCATATGTATATATTATAGTGTATTGTTTAAGTTAAGTTGACAATAAGAAAACACACAGTTCATGTATAACAGTAGGTTACAGTAGTACAGATGTTTGATCAAAGCTGTATTGTAGAAATAATACACAATCAGATCAGTTAAATGAAGATATTCATATTCAGATATGAACTATTCCTGACAACCAGAGGTAAATTCAGTTGTCATACAAGTAGTGGAATCAGCAGTAAGAATGAAATGCAGGAGAGGACATAATAATAATAATAGAATACAAATAAAATAATTATAGTTATACCCCATTCCCCAAGGACAAATCATGTCCTACCAAAACATTTCAAATCATTATTTATTAACACACTCATTTAGTGAAAATATATTCTTAAAGGATTTAGATATACTAGACCATACCCGTAGGGGGATATGAGCACCCAAGCCCAGGTGAAGGGCGCAGGCGAAAGTACAGACCTTGCTGCTTATTTCTCGCGCGAAACCTGAGATTTGATGAAATTGAGAAACGGGCTTCGCAGATAAGTTGAGATGGTAATGGGCAATGGCTGTGTGCAAAATCAGATCAAGTGCTCCAGCCAGTGAGGAGAAACGGGCACGCACCGAGACACACACCGAGAAACCACAGAGGCCACAGAGGTTACTAGAATTATAGGAGGATATGAATTATATAAGATTTATACAATGTTTTGGTCTAGTTCACTTTTTTTTTACATCTAAACTTGCACTCTGCCAGAAAACACCCTTGTCTAAGACAAGGATTCACAACTTCAATTTTTTTTGTTTTTTTTGTTAAAAGCATTAGAAAAACGAATGACTGAAGGCGTCGTTTATCGGACCACTCGTCCTCGGTGGTATGAATCCAAAAGCTGAAGATTTGGAGTGGGGGTTATCGCAGACCGGAGCTGTGACAACGGACCTGGAGGAGAACCCCAGGAAGCAGATCCAAGACATACTCCTGACCTCAATCAGATCGTCACTCCCCATGCGGGAAGACAGCGACTCAGAAGTCGAAGACTATGTTTGTTTATATATCTTTTTATATGTATATATATTTTGTATTTTGTCTTTAATTTTACCTCTTCATGTTTTGGGGTGATAATCCAATGTGTTTATTGAGCTTTTGTATTTTATTGGTTGCTTTAAAAAGCTTTTCTGTATCTCATCATATGTCTTTAATTCTGAATCCTGCTGTGGAAAAACCCAATAAACAAAGTAAAAAAAAAAAAAAAAGAAGTCAAAGACTAGAATGGCAGCACAAATCATATTTTTAGCCTATCCACATTGGAATCAGATTGTTTTTTATCTGTACAGCAAAAAACGACGTGAAAATGTAAGCACATTCCTAGGTGGTTTTAAATGTTAATAATCACAACTTCTACAGTGTCTCGGTCTGGACACTCTAGTCACTCAAGTCGGATAAGAAACCTTCCAGAATATCACTAGCAAGCAGCTCGATACATAACAATGACATTACGTACTGTAAGTGACGTACAGTAAAACGTTATTATGGATGACATGGAGAAAAACCTGCCATGACTGCACCACATTCTGTATAAAAAGGTCAACTGTTGCTCATGCCTGGTGTGACGGAGTTGGTCATCACACTGCACTGCGACTACAGTGATATGGACAAGATTACAGATCTCCATTCCTCCACCAGTTGCTGCTTTGTTGTTGTCTGCACTGTTTTGATTAATGTGGGCTGAAGCCCGATTTAAATTTCTTCATACGATGCCGGAGTCGCTCACTCAAAATAGCAGACCTACAAGTTCATTGCTTTTAGTTCTGTGTGTCTGTATAATATGTATCAATACCCACCTGTGCCTATTGCATGGGTGAAATATGCACAAAGGACTTATTTTTCTACTGCATTTTGCCAGCCTTTTAACTCATTGAGTGCCATTCACGTGTTTCACGTGTTTTACCGCTATGGTGCAACGTGCCAATCGTGTGTTTCACGTGTTTTTGAAAAAAATAGTAAAAAAAAATAATATATATATAATATTATTTTTTGGTTCAGAACCCAAGATATCATTATCTGAAGATTTGCAGCTCCATCCACTCCTTGTTTAACTTATAACTGAAAAGGGCTGTATCTCGCTTCCAAAGCACTCTTTTTTTACTTTGAAAAAATAAATAAAAAAATCGCACTGGCCTGAAATAGCCAGAAATAATTCGGGCACTCAATGAGTTAATACCTTACATTGGGGATTTATGCAGGCTTGTTGCTATGGTCCTACACAAACAATATAATGTTAATTTTACTTTAAACAAACATTTTAAAGTTAAAAAGTTAAATAACTCAAATGTTACTATATACCGAAGAGATGTTGAAGAGAGACAATTACTCAAGTTAATCATTGGACATTGTTATATCTGCATACTGCTATCTGTCTATCTCAGTTTTACCAACAGACAGATTTAATCAACTGAAACCCCTTTCATCAGGCTGCATTGTCAAAGGACTGTGAATCTGACCTTTGTGCTCTATGAAAGAGAGGGCCTTGTTGTCATGTCACAGCTCTTACTCATTCAATTTTTGTGTTGTGTAAATGTTTCTCTGGGGATCCTTAGATTAACCCATTCATTCCGGGAACGCATCTGTGTCATTTTAAGATTTATTTGGCTATTAAAAAATAGCAGATATACAAGCGTTCTGCGCTATGAGCTTGTAGATCTGCTATTTTTTTTAAAATTGTGGAACATTTGTGCAAATATTTTGAATATATATTTTTTAAGCGGAATGTTTTAACTCAAATCTTTGCTTCTGGCCTGGGGGGGGGGGGGGGGGGGGGGGGGTGTGTGTATATATATATATATTATATATATATATATATATATATATATATATATATATACACATATATATGGGGGTCAAGATGTGCACTTTGTCTGGAGGCCATCAAAAAACAGAACAACATAAATATGTATAAATATAATATTAGATAACTCAACTCATACCCTTCTTTTGACCCAGAAATGTTTGTACAGCAAACTATTAATTAAATGTTTTCTTTCTTTTTTTTCTTTCTTTTTTCTCCTTTATTTATTCAGGGAAGCCCTTTGAGAGCAAGCTCTCTTTTTCAATGACGCCCTGATTACGGCATGAAAACAAGTACAGTTATACAGTACAATACATATTATGAAAAACAACAAACAACAAACTACATTAAAACAAACCACAGATGAAAATAAATACAGGGTTACATGAAACAGGTGCAATGTGTCCTCAAGAAGCACCCAAATGTCTCTATGGAGACCGCTCGAAACCAGTTTCAGAGAGTCCTGAAGTTTGTTCCATTTGTGTGGACTGTGGAGCATAAAAAATGAAAGCAGTCTTTCCTTGTTCACTGTTAATATGTGGACTGATATATCTAATGTGTGTCTGGGAACTTGTTGAATGTCCAGTAACCTTTGGTTCTAAAAGCGAGGATAGATACAAAGGAAGCTTAGCACACAAGGCCTTAAATAAAATACAATGTTGCTCTCTACAAACTGCGAGAGATGGCCAAATGAGAGCTTGGCATCTAGCCAAATGCCCAGATATTTATAAGACGTCACCAGATCAATTTGTTCACCTTTTAGAATATGAATACCTGTAGAGGGATTGGTGTTGGGAGACCTAGTAAATAACATGCATTTTGTTTTGTCTGAGTTCAAGACAAGCTTATGATTAATTAAGGCCAATTGAAACCAATCAAAGGCAGTCTGCAAATTTGCAGTGGCCATTTCAAGAGTTGGGCCAATGATGATTGAAATTCTTTTTTAGGCATACAGTATTAGGCCAATACTGCATACAATTGTGTCGTCAGCGTAATAATGGACATCACTGTGCAGGGAGGGGAGTGCAGTATTATTAACATAAAGAGTAAATAAAATAAGACCCAAAATTTAACCCTGTAGAGACCTGGATCTAAAATCATCAGCAACAACAGCTTGCATTCTCCCTGTCAGATAATTTGAAAACCAGATCAATGAAAATAGCTGCACAGTGTTGGTGATTATCTATACCTTTTAGTATATTGTTTGTGACAAGCGCTGTAGCTGTTACAGTGCTATGACCTGGTCTGAAACCTGACTGTTGGGGTTGAAGTATGTTGTGTGTGTTCAGGAATGCACATATCTGGGAACTGACTAGGGATTGAAGGATCTTGGCTAGACAGCACAATTTTGATATTGACATCTTTCCATATTGCAGTAATTGTGCCTGAAGTAAGTGTTAAATATAAAATATACATACACTAAGATGCAGGAGATTTCTTAGTGCATATTTGTGAAAGTGCATTTAAAACGTCAGTATGTGTTACTGGTCTAAACGAAAAATGAAAAGCTTTCACCTGGATGGAGAAAGTGAGTTGAGTGAATTGTCAGTAACCGATTCACAACCATGATCTGGTGGAGAAAGATTAACAGACATTCTGTCAATAGATGGCCAGATTATATAAAATGATGGTTAAAAACATCACAGATATCAGATTTATCTAAAATAACACAACTTTCACTTTTAATCTGTGACGGGAGAGAAAAGGCCTAGCTTTTAGTGACTTTACAATCTTCCAAAAACTAGCTGCATTTCCTCAGCTTCCTCAGAAATATTTGTATTGCAAACTATTAATTTGATTTTGTTATTCAGCTCTAAATTGTCAAAATGGCATTCAGTATTACTGGCCAGGCTAAAATATTAATGACAAAAGTATTGAAATCCATCTTAAAAAATAAGTAAACACCCCATGGCATAATTGTGCTAGTGTTTACAGCAATATATTGTACCCAGAAAATATTTAAACACTTTTGTCCGAATAGATACATTTCAATAACAGAAAACACTTAATAAGGACCATAGCAGCTTTTTTGGACATGCTATAGCTGATGTTTCTCTGAGTGCTTTAAGCTTGCAATTAAAATAAATTTTTGGCTGACATCTAAATAACATTATGAAGTAATTTGCTGAATATTATAAAAGAACATTTTTAAGATGTAAAATAAGGTGATATTCGTAGGTTAAAACAGAAAAAAAAAGGTAGTTAAAAAGTTAAAACTATATTCTGTTAAAAAGTTGAAATTATATTCTGATAATCATTGATAGAGTGTCTGTTCAGAATTGTGAGAGAGAGAGAGCCCAAATCATAAGACAGCAAAAATAAATCTACCTGACACATTGGAAAGAAGCAACCCAAATGTTGAGCAAACTACACTGCTATTTGACTCTAAACAGAGAATACACAGCGGCAGAATACCTGAGCACTGTGACTGTGACCCAAAACAAAGGAAAGCCTCGACTATTTACAGACTCAGTGAACAAAGTCTTGTGACAAGAAGAGAAAGGCCACCATAGGCAGACCTGGCTCCCGAGAGAAGAGTGCACATAAAATGATGCAGAAACTGAACTACACTTCCTAACCACTTGCTCACTGTACCAAGACATCAGAGACACATACTTTCAACAGATTGATGACAAAAAAACTCCCACATCTGCTGGGTGAAGTACAACAATGTGCAAACACAGCAGCGAGACGTGTGAGCTGTTGTGACAGGAGAAGGATGTCTAATGGAATACATGTGTATGTCTGCACTGTCTGCACCGAGTGATCTCAGTATATAGAAAATACTGTAAATACAAACAGAACAACTACTGTTATATGTATTATGAAAAACGTTGCTGCTATTAGTCCAAAAGGTTTTATACAAAGTGAAGTGAATGCAAAACATTGAAATAATGATGCCATTTCTTTCAAAAGTTTTTCCACAGATAACTTTTCCTACGTGGATGTATAACCTTTTCCGACAGCAAATGCACAATTTGTATGGTTTTGTAAGACAGGTGCAATGTAACACAGATCTGTTTACACATTTCTTTATTCCCATTTAATTGTACCTACATTGTTTTTTGTAATAGTTGTGTTCCACTTTTGCTTTGGCAATATAAATGTATGTTTTCTCATGCCAATAAAGCCCTTTTAATTGAATTGATTTGAATAGAGAGAGAGAGAACCCTTTGATCAAGCTGATTGTCAGTGAACTGTAAATGACTGTCTCAGCTGAAAAGGTTTTTGATAAGGCTGTACATCAAAGAACTGTGAATGATTGAATCAAAGAGAAAGACAGAGCAGCACATACAGTATAAATAGCATATCATGAACCTCAGTTCATACATTGAGGCTTGAGGACTTGACCGAATGGATGAGCTGTTATAATTACTACAAAACATACTTTTGAGAAGCTGTTAGTTTCTTCTACCCAGCTGCTGTTGGATATCCTACTCAAGATAAGTCAAGTAAGTGAGGTGAATTGTCTTGGTTTTCCTTTTTACATTTTAAGTGAATTATTTTCTTTATATTACAATATTGTACTTTACTTTTACTCCACTACAATTATTTGAAAACTTTATTTAAAAGTTAATTTGAAGACTAAGATGTATTATTAGTGTTACAGATCGTCAAGCTCACAATGCCTCACAATGTAGACCTGCTACTTTTGAAAGATTTTGACCAATTGTTAAAACTTTTGAAAAAAGTATATTTTGATGCCAATACGTTTGTACTAAGTACAATTTTGACAACAGACTTTTATTTGTAACAGAGTATTTCTACATTGTGGTTTTGCTACTTTTACTGAGTAGGCTACTCAAATCTGAGTAGGCTACTTCCAGTGAAACCAACAGATAAGTATCTGTCTGCATTTGCAACATTGCTTTAGCTTGTTCTGCCTCTTATTTTCTTTTTATATACAAGATATTACAGAGTGCTTATTGCAGAATAATTATGCAATTTAAAATGTTGCTATTATTTAAGTAACAATCATTAAATAACAATAACTGCAATATTATCTACAGCTGGATTTGACCTCAACCTATACATTAGACTTTTGTAAAAGTGACTCTTTAACCACTTTAAACGTGGTGTCCCTATTTTGGGCATGTCATTGTAGAGGGAAATGTTCAAAAATGTTCATAACATTTCATAAATGTCCAAAATGTCCAAAGATATTTAAATTTACGAGCTCACAAGCTTCGGGACGTTGTGGGCGTGAAGATTGGCTATTTTCGCCGTACACTCGAGTAAATAGCCTGCAGGGCTTAAGCCATTAAAGGGAGAATGTCTCATTTTGGAATGAAAACTCACATGTGTTTTTCTTGTGATGTCTGCAGGTTAAGTGGGGCGTAAAGGACAGCAACAAGCACTAGACTTTGAAGCAGGTGACAGAGGAGTGTTTCGCTATCGGAGAGCCCTGCACCGCCCTCCTTCTGAAGGAAGCACCAATGGCGCAGTACCAAGAAAAGATCTCCTCCTCACCGCCGGCCTCCACCAATTATGACATATATGGGGAGCTCATTGTCCTGGGGTATGAAACATTCATTTATTAATATTCATCAAATAGGCTCTATGCACAGCAGCCATATTGATGTGGTATATCCAGGACTAAAAGTATCTATTAAACATGGATTAGGAAGTCTAAACTAATATTATCATTTATCATTGGTTAATAATAGTGTGGGAATTTTCAGGTGAGGCTGTGACCGATTTGAGATAAGAGGCTGAGAAAGCAGGGCAGCAAACCCCCTAGATTTGAGTACTGATGTATGTTTCTGCATTTTTATTTAATCAGTCACACCCTGAAGATCCTGCCCTTTTGTTCTGCAACAGGAGAGTTCATCTTTAGGCGTGAACCAAAACAAGTCTCTGGACCAAATATTGCTTTTGTGGTATTGCTACTCTGGGAGTTTCTCCTGGTACGTTTTATGTGCTATTGTCTTAGCCTTGCAGTGTTGATGTGGGGTTAAGCCGTGTTTTCTGTTTTTTTCAGCTTGGCAGTGGTGATGCTATGGTTTGTATTTCGTGTTTGTGTTTTCCTAGGTGTGCGCGTTGTCCAGACCTAAGCATTTAGTAGAGTTCTCAACAGTGGCAGACCTTGAGGGTCACAATCGGGGGGGAATCTTTCCTCGTGCTCAAGAGCCAACCGTAGGAATAAGGTAGAAAGATTAGTTACTAAATAGGCAGATAGATAAGGGAGTCTGTTCCATCTTTGTTTAAAACTGCTCTATGCCCTTGTGACGAGACATCACCGGCACTGATCTTTGTAATCTGTACTTAAGTAAAATAGTTCCTGGTATGCTATAAGGAGTGTACACATTTTGAAAGTATTGAGAGTACAAAATCTGTTATTACTAAATTTAGAACCAAGAGGGGACACTTAAAGAGAAAATTAGAATAATGTAACATGGTAGCTCAGCAGAAGGCCTACGACAGGAGAGGCATGGCTTGACAACTCGGCAGATGAGGAGCGGTGAGAAACCTTCGAACTACATACCTCCAGGCGCCCAGCAGAAGGACAGATTCAAGACTGACACAACACTACAGGACGGCAGAAGGACAGGCTGGACCAAGTCAGAATGGCAGAGGGGGGTTGTGATATACATTTGTAGTTGCTAAGGATATTGTGGTTGTGTAATGTTGTAGTAGTGTGAAGAATTTATTTTTATTTGTGTTCATTGAAGTTTTAAGATAATTGATGTGGGTTATGTATTTATTGTATGGTTATGTATATATGCTAGAAAACACCCCTTGACATGGTGCAGTCCAAGCTCATTTGCTCAGCTGGCTATAAAATGCTGCCAGTTGACATCAGTGGAGAGCTGTGAGTGGAGAGAAAAACACCACCATGCCAAGGGTGCTGTACCATTTATTCATATATGTCATTGGTGATGAATAAATACACCTTCGGATTAAACCCTACTCCAGGCCTCTGTACTGCTTCCAGCCACAAGTCGGGCATTCTCACAAGTAGGTTACAGTAGTACAGATGTTTGATCAAAGCTGTATTGTAGAAATAATATACAATCAGATCAGTTCAATGAAGATATTCATATTCAGATATGAACTATTCCTGACAACCAGAGGTAAATTCAGTTGTCATATGTAGTGGAATCAGCAGTAAGAATGAAATGCAGGAGAGGACATAATAATAATAATAATAGAATACAAATAAAATAATTATAGTTATACCCCATTCCCCAAGGACAAATGTCCTACCAAAACATTTCAAATCATTATTTATTAACACACTCATTTAGTGAAAATATATTCTTAAAGGATTTAGATATATATGAATTATATAAGATTTATACAATGTTTTGGTCTGGTTCACTTTTTTTTTTACATCTAAACTTGCACTCTGCCAGAAAACACCCTTGTCTAAGACAAGGATTCACAACTTCAAACATTTTCTATTTTTTTTGTTAAAAGCACTAGAAAAACTAATGACTGAAGGCGTCGTTTATCGGACCACTCGTCCTCGTGGTATGAATCCAAAATAGTCCGGAGGATTGAGACGAAAATCGTCCACTTTTTCATAAAAGCATGAAACTTGGTACACTTTTTTGGCCCCTGAACATTTTCAGATATGGAGCCATCGCAAAAACGCCCCTTGGAGGCCATTTTACTTTCCGCCATAACCAAATAATGTATTTTGCATCATTACTCTTGAACCAAACTCATGATTTGAGGCATTTTGTTCCAAAAATGTGGTTTGCTAAATTAGACCTACTGGTGGCGCTATAACAGGCCAATGTGAAAAGGGTGGCATTTGTTCCTGGGCCAAGTTCATGATTTGAGGCATTTTGTTCAAAATGAACCAATCCTGCAAACTTTGGAAGCCAATTTTAGCCAATCATGATGGAATATGGAAAATCAGACAGATCCGTGTTGATCACATGGCTATAGAGATACTGTGTACCGATTCACGTGTTTTTTGGACAAAAACTGTAGGAGTAATAGCAAAAAATGTGTTTTGCAAAAGTTGGCCTCATGGTGGCGCTATGACAGGCTGATCTGAAAAATGTGGGGCAGAGGTTCTGCTGTAAACAGATTTAAAAGAATTCCAAGAATGCGGCTTTAACCCCGCCTATAAGATAGAGTTCTGGTTCAAAGGTTATTTAAACATCACCATGGAACATCGGCAAGAATGTTTGACAACTGAGTTCCGTTTAAGCCATTTATTTCCGTTGCACACATGAGCAAATTGTTATTGGGCAAGGAGGTGATGAGGCTTCACGGTTATGGTTTTTACTATGAAAGACAGAAATACATAATTATTATACATACAACTCAACACATTAATGAACAACAATTAGGACAATAATGAGTAGCACTCTAAGGAGGAGTGGGTAGGCCTACCACTAATACACCAGAGTATTAAACATAATATTATCTAAATTAACTCACTGCATTTCCTAGATTACTGCTAAGTACATTATGTGCACTACACATTACACACAATCCTCTCTTAAGTGTTCAAGGCAAGCAGGTGAACTAACATTAATTACATTGATCACAAAGCAATATAATGCAACATAAGAATCATGAATTGTCAACAGAACTCACGTCAATGACGCATAACCAAGGCCTGCTGAGACTCCAGGGCAGAGGAGTTGTTGCTGCTGACAAACAATAACTAGACGCGTCGCAATTCAGGGCAATTGCAAAGTGTGGTTGCGCCGACGCGAGTCGCGGGTCGCGGCCGCCGGGCTCTAGGAATACGCTGGGAGGAATACCGTCGGAGGCTGCGCCAATTACATTGTCACGTCACTCCTGAGATCACTTGCGTTTCATTTAGAGAGGATTGATCCCCCCAAAAATCATGTTTTTGCATCAAACGGTTACGTTTTGTGCATTTGTGGCGCTCCCTATGGGTCAAAGTGGAAATGCTTTTGGGGATTTGTTGAGTAAACCACCCTCGACATTTGATTCAAATTTGGGATTGACCGGACGTTTCGTTCGTGATTTCTAGCATTTTTGGTAAAGCGGGCCCCTCCCGCTAACTTTGGAAGCCATTTACGGACGAACGGTAAGGACTATCAAAATGCCGTTTGGATATGTTCATCGCATGGGTCCAGAGATCATGTGTACCGATTTTTGTGAGATTTGGAAAAAATATGTAGGAAAAGGAGCTAAAAGTGTGTTTTGAAGAAAATTCAAAATGGTGGAAAATCTATCCTGACGCAAATGGGCGTGGCCTATATGGGGAGTTGCGTCATGACCCAAGGAATCCAGGGATTTTGATTTTACGACATACGGTTCAAGAGTTATAGGCCAAAACGTAAAGGGGGCTGTTATAGCGCCACCATGAGGCTGAGTGATGTAATTATTTGTTTAATAATTTTTAACTAAATTATGAACCTTCCCTCCAAATCTGGTAGCTCTAGCTTTTACGGTTTCTGAGAAAAAAATACTTGAATTTGAGTTTTTTCACTTTTCCATTAAAGTGGATGGGGACATTTAATTGCACTAATAAATCAATATCAATAAAACTATGCAACCAATCTCTTAGCAAAATACAAGCACACGATTCCCGGTGAAGCCGGTCATTTTGACATATGGCACGACATTGGGGGATAAAAACTGTGGGAGGAGATGCGCGGCAAAGTATTGTTTATCTAGAAATAATATAGTATCCCTAGAACTATAGTCTGGTTGCCCTGTTAGGGCAACCACACTAACTAGAGGGACAGGCACTCAAGCAGTACTTATAGCAGGCCTCTAATGAGGAGTGAGTGAGGACAGGTGTGATTAGGGATTGAGAGTGAGTGAGAGCAGGTGAGGTGGGTGGAGCCAATCCATGGGAGCAGGCCAGGGGGAGGGGTGCTGTTGCTGACTAGCTGACTCTTTTCTACACCGGCCACCTATTTAGTTGTTTGGGAGTGAACGCCCACAATTCAACGTCACAGGCGCATTCCTTCCAAGGCAGGGAGACAGGCAGTCGCATGTTTCTAGCAGAGAGGCGAACGGCCCTTTCTTAAGGAGTTTTTGCCAAGGGGGCGGGGGGGGGTGTTCTTTCATAACAGATAGGCTATACTCTTTAACCTTCGTTTTTAAAGTGAGACCAATGCGTTGTAATTACGCTCCCAAATCCATATCGCCTGTTCTCTTATAGTTTAATGTTAACAGCCGATTGATACGTAACCAATCTCATGCGCAGCACTGCTGTTAAATACCAAAACACTCGCCCCAAAACACAGTTGCCCCGGGCAAATCCGGCGGTATAGGCTATTCACCTGGCATTCAACGTAACCTCAGTAAACTAGCCTACTATGCCTAAACCTAACCTTATTTCTAAACGTAACCTCAGTAAAACGGTGCCAAAACCTAACCTTATTCCTAAACTTAACCTCAGTAAAACTATGCCTAACCCTAAACTTATTTCTAACCTTATCCTCAAGTAAAACGAATACAAGAAAATGGGGGCGAGTGTGTTTTGGGGTGAGTCTTCAGGAGGTTTTTTAGCAGGCGAAAAAATAAATCCACCGGGAAGATTGGAAATTGGAACGTCGTCTGTGTGACTGTGGAGCATGTTTATGGATATAATCTGCGGGGACAGACGATATTAAGTGACGGCGAAATGTTCTCTGACTGTCTGCAACACAGCAGAATGCACACGACGCAGTCTGTGATTACTCTGATGCGGCGGGGGGGAGCAGTGTGCTGACTGACACACATGGCTACCATGGTGATTTTAGCCATAAATGAGCTCCGGGTCCATCACATGGGTATAATAAATTGGACAGTTTTAGAAAAGGTCTATATGTACTCACGTTGGCTGTTATTGTTCTATTTCCACCATTCTAATGGATTCCAGGGGTGTGTAAACATCTCTGAAGTAGCTCCATAGTTTCCTCTGAAGTGACGCAGTTAACTAGCCTATATTGTCCCCCGTTATCTTTCATCATCCACCTCTCAAACCCAGATACATTGCTGCGATGCGTATGTGCGTCGCCTACCTACCCAAAATAACAGACATACAAGCTATCAACGCGCTGCGTCATGTCGTGTCGACAGCTTACAGATCTGTTATTTTGGGCATCATAAACAATGAGGCGCATGAGGCGGTGCGCGCGCCACGGAGTAGCCTAACACTAAACCAAAAACATTACATTACATGGTCAACAACATACTAGACATGTAACTTGCTTGGAGCTTTTAATGCAGTGGTTCTCAACCTGTGGGTCGAGACCACAATGGAGCTCCCAACGCCTGGCGAGCTTGTAGATCTGCTATTTTCACAATATTTACAGCACGTATGGGTCTGAGACCCGGTCAGACCGGGTGTAGTACATTTGGATTATCCTCGGTTCGTTTCGGAACGGGTCCAGTTTTCCTCGGTCTCGTTTCGGGCCGGGTCCAGTAATTTAGAATGTTTTCTCGGTTCCGTTCGGACCGCTCCAATTATCCACGGTCCGTTTCGGTTCGGATCCCATTTTTTGGACCCGTGCTACTTGCATCGTCTCCTTCGCGATTGAGATCATTTTGTTATTAACGAAAGCCTCTGCGCTTTATTAGCCCCCCCCCCCCCCCCCCCCCCCCACACACACACACACACACACACACACACACACACACACACACACACAACGTACGTACGTACACATAACGTGTCTGGGTGTACTGCTTGCGTTTAAAACAAAGTCTGATTCACAACTTTTCACTGTTGATGCAGCTATTTGTCTGCTGCCCACAGAAGAGGGGTTATAGAGCTTAATTTATTCCTAAAATAGCAGACCTACAAGCTGACAACGCGTCGTGGCTTGTAGGTCTGCTATGTTTTTAAACTACATGCCTCACCTCGCAAAAAAAAAAACTCCCACAGGCGTACAGGGACTGACCTGCTTCACACTGTCACCCGTCTACACATGACATCTTATGTCATACGTCCTTGTTTAATGTAGCCACTGCCATATGACTCTATTTGGGGTCCTAACCCACAGTTTGAGAACCTCTGTTTTAATGGTATCACTGTAATCCTTAACCATCAAAACATGGGTGTAGACATCACCTATTCTGTATTATCATGTTTGGTTTAGGAGATATGATGCAAAATACATGATTTGGTTATGGCGGAAAGTAAAATGGCTGCCATGGCCACTAGGGAGTGTTTTTTGCGATGGCTCCATATATAGGGTGACCATATTCTGAATTCCCAAAAAGAGGACACCCAACAAATGCACGCGCGCGCAGCGCGCCTGCATGCGCTCCGTGCGCGCGAGCGAATTTTTTTTTGCGGTTTTCCCCCGGATTTGTAACTTTTGGGGGGGGTTTTTTGGTACCTTAATTCGGTTAATTCGGTTAATTCTGGGCCTCTTTGAGGTACTGAAAAATATTGCTTTATAAATAATATATTTATTTATTTAAAGCACTCCTCTGTTTGTTTCAGATAACAAAATAATCACAGCTTAATAATTCAGCTTTTAACAAAATAAAATAACATCTCTCTCTCAACAAGTCTTATCTTAGAACAAGTGAGGTACCCCATTATTCAAAATAACCTCTCATGTCTATAATGTAAAAATGTAAAACATGCCTCAAAACCTGTTAATTATAAGCAAAAGAAAATAGAGAAGTAGCCTGTTCTTCAATGTTATAGCTCATTCTTCAAAATAATGTCTCCTATGGCTAATGTAAAAAATATAAATAATGCCTCAACATTTAAACAAAAAGAAAAGAGAACAAAATAATCACTCTCATACAAATATGCTCTATAATATTTCATGTTAAGTTCTGTATGAACATTCAGCTTTTTAACAAAATAAAATAACCTCTCTCTCAAGTCTTAGACTTATCTTAGAACAAGTAAGGTACCCCATTATTATACATTATTATAGTCGGTCAATTTGGCAGAAGAAGTCTCGCCTTGCACAGCTTTCTTGTGCTCTGAAGTGGCAATGGGCTTGCAGGTCTGACGAACCTTTATTTGCCACGGAGACATCCTGCTTTGCAAACAGTACACTCTGCTTCACATTTGTCACGACCCAGACGAAAACACAGGTACTTTTTGCGCGTTTCATCTGTGAAGTTGCATTTGCGTTTCGGCCTCCGCCTCTGTCTGTGTAACTTTTCTCAGTCGGGGAGCAATGATGACAGGCAGCGCTGAGCGCGATGTATGCTGTTCAGTGTGTGTCTGTGTGTGTGTGTGTGTGTGTGTGTGTGTGTGTGTGTGTGTGTGTGTGTGTGTGTGTGTGTGTGTGTGTGTGTGAGTGTGTGTGTGTGTGTGTGTGTGTGTGTGTGTTTGGTCACGTGTGCGTCCAGCCTGTCAGCAGGCTGTGTTGCCAAGTCTCGTGAGAGAAATAAGGAAACATTCCTCCAAAACAAGCGAGAAAAATAAGCAAATTTTTGTTTTTGAAGTTGCTGTAAATATTCGGACATGGCAACACTAACAATGTGAACAACTCGTTCGCAATTTACAAAACCGGGGTTACGGAAGTACCATAGTTAGCGCTTTCATTGTAAAAAAAAAAAAAAATCCCAAAACACCGGATTTTATAAACCCCCCCGGACAGGCCGGACAGCACCCAAAAGAGGACATGTCCGGGTAAAAGAGGACGTATGGTCACCCTATCCATATCTGAAATTGTTCAGGGCCCCAAACTGTACAAGTGTACCAAGTTTCATACTTTTATGAAAAACTGAAAGATTTTCTGACAAAACCACCGGACTACAACATTGAATTGACCATTAACTATTCACCTGAACAGTTTATGATATTGCACATGATATTATTGTAATCAGTGACCATCAAAACAGGAGACATCGCCTATTGTGTATTAATATGTTTGGTTCAGGAGTTATGATGCAAAATACATTATTTGGTAATGGCGGAAAGTAAAATGGCCGCCATGGCCACCAGGGGGCGTTTTCGCGATGGCTCCATATCTGAAAATGTTCAGGGCCCCAAACTGTAGAAGTGTACCAAGTTTCATGCTTTTATGAAAAAGTGAACGATTCACCTAAAATATCGTCTCAATCATCCGGACTAAAAGCTGAAGATTTGGAGTAGGGGTTATCGCAGACCGGAGCTGTGACAACGGACCTGGAGGAAAACCCCAGGAAACAGATCCAAGACATACTCCTGACCTCAATCAGATCGTCACTCCCCATGTGGGAAGACAGCGACTCAGAAGTCGAAGACTAGGCTGGCAGCACAAATCACATTTTTGGCCTATCCAGATTGGAATCAGATAGTTTTTTATCCGTACAGCTAAAAACGACATGAAAATGTAACCACATTCCTAGGTGGTTTAAAATGTTATTAATCACAACTTCTACAGTGTCTCGGTCTGGACACTCTAGCCACTCAAGTCGGATATGAAACCTTCCAGAATATCACTAGCAAGCAGCTCGATACATAACAATGACATTATGTACTGTAAGTGACGTACAGTAAAACGTTATTATGGATGACATGGAGAAATGCCTGCCATGACTGCAGCACATTCTGTATAAAAAGGTCAACTGTTGCTGATGCCTGGTGCGACGGAGTTGGTCAGCACACTGCACTGCGACTACAGTGATATGGACGAGATTACAGATCTCCATTCCTCCACCAGCTGCTGCTTTGTTGTTGTCTGCACTGTTTTGATTAATGTGGGCTGAAGCCCGATTTAAATTTCATCGTACGATGCCGGAGTCGCTCACTCAAAATAGCAGACCTACAAGTTCATTGCTTTTAGTTCTGTGTGTCTGTATAATATGTATCATTACCCACCTGTGCCTATAGCATGGGTGAAATATGCACAAAGGACTTGGAAGACTTTTTTTTTACTGCATTTTGCCAGCCTTTTAATACCTTACATTGAGGTTTTATGCAGGCTTGTTGCTATGGTCCTACACAAACAATATAATGTTAATTTGACTTTAAACAAACATTTTAAAGTTAAATAGTTAAATAACTAAAATGTTAC
The DNA here is from genome assembly GCF_963280865.1 of Gymnoscopelus braueri. Classification (NCBI taxonomy): domain Eukaryota; kingdom Metazoa; phylum Chordata; class Actinopteri; order Myctophiformes; family Myctophidae; genus Gymnoscopelus; species Gymnoscopelus braueri. Next base: position 39,151,890 of record NC_137619.1, read on the forward strand.
TATATACCAAAGAGATGTTGAAGAGAGACAATTACTCAAGTTAATCATTGGACGTTGTTATATCTGCATACTGCTATCTGTCTATCTCAGTTTTACCAACAGACAGATTTAATCAACTGAAACCCCTTTCATCAGGCTGCATTGTGAAAGGACTGTGAATCTGACCTTGACCTTTGTGCTCTATGAAAGAGAGGGCATTGTTGTCATGTCACAGCTCTTACTCATTCCATCCTTAGATTAACCCATTCATTCCGGGAACGCATCTGTGTCATTTTAAGATTTATTTGGCTATTAAAAAATAGCAGATATACAAGCGTTCCGCGCTATGAGCTTGTAGATCTGCTATTTTTTGAAAAATCGTGGAACATTTGTGCAAATCTTTTGAACGATTTTTTAAGCGAAATGTTTTAACTCAAATCTTTGCTTCTGGCCTGGGGGGGGGGGGGGGGGGTGTATATATATATATATATATATATGTTACAGGACGATTGAATAACCAGGACGATTGACGATTGCAATTCTGTAAAACCAACGCTAGAGGGCAATGCAAGCCAGACTAGAGGGAGGGTGTGTGTGTGTGTGTGTGTGTGTGTGTGTGTGTGCGTGCGCGTTTGTGCGCACGCGCACACGCATGCACACACATGCGCGCGCATGCACGCGCCCGCGCACACACGCATTGTTTTAGTTTCTCCCTGAGACACACACACACACACACACACACACACACACACACACACACACACACACACACACACACACACACACAGTGATCCATGAAAAGAACTATTCTGTCCCTATCGGTTTACAACTCGGACGGCGCTGTGTCGACTATCAGAGCATCGGCCGGTCAGCGCGGGCACTCGCGCCTGGAGGCGCGAGGGCGCGCCTCCTCGGCCTCAAGCTCTGCTGAGTCGGCGCGCCTCCTTCATGGACAATAACTATTATCACGTGCGTGTGAACGCGTGTTCAGCGTTCCCCTAGCGTAGCTTCCTGGTTGCTACGTGGGGGGGAACAACAACAGACAGGTCCGTGTCGCATTAAAGCCCCGCCTCGCCCCGAAGCCCCGTGCCTTCAATCGTCCTGGTTATTCAATCGTCCTGTGACATATATATATATATATATATACACACACAAACACATATGGGGGTCAAGATGTGCACTTTGTCTGGAGGCCATCAAAAAACAGAACAACATAAATATGTATAAATATAATATTAAATAACTCAACTCATACCCTTCTTTTGACCCAGAAATATTTGTACAGCAAACGATTAATTTAATAGTTTGTTTTTTCTTTCTTTTTTTTCTTTCTTTTTTCTCCTTTATTTATTCAGGGAAGCCCTTTGAGAGCAAGCTCTGACGCCCTGATTACGGCATGAAAACTGTCACGGTCCGCTCCTCGGGCTTGTACTTTGACTGTGTTTCTCAGTCCTTGGGCCTTTTCTGCCCTTATAAGGTCATGGACTTATTAGGACTCTTCTGTTGTATTGTTCCATTTGTTCCCTGTTCTCTGTGTACCTTTATTTTGTAGTATTGTTTCCTGTTGTGCTTAGTTACTGTTACCTGTCTTGTCTCACCTCCCTGTAATTATTGTAACCCTAGTCACCTGTGTTGCGTTTGCCTGTTAGCCTATCCCAGTGTTGATTGTCCAGTTGTGTTCACCTGTGTCTAGTTAGTCCTTGTGTATTTTACCTCCCTGTTCCCAGTGTTTGGTTGCTAGTTCATTGTTGAACTGTTATGTGTGATCCTGTCTTGAGTTCAGCACTTATACTTTGTATCCCTGTCTTTTGAGTTATTAAACCCTTTAATCTAATCTATTCTGCCTCCGTCTCTCCTGCACTTGGGTCCTACAATCTGCCCTGACTCAAACCGTGACAGAATGAACTAGCCATTTGGACCCAGCGGAGAGAGGGTTTTTCAGTTTTTAGTATCATGCCAGTCTGAAGCCAGCCGAGTAGACCAACTGCCTTGGCAGACAATCCATGGTCTGCATCTGCTTCTCTTCGGTCCTGCCGAGACGGCTTCATTCTTAAGTTGGCCATAGTCAAGGGGAACCGGGCGAGGGGGCGCCATCGTCATCGGTCACGGCAACGCTCCTTGCTGCCCAGCATCTACGAACCACCGCCCGGCAACCGGTGTGCACCACTGCCCGGCGACCAGCGTGCACCTTTACCCAGCGCTGTGCAACGCCGCTACTGCCCTACCAGATGCCGTGTCGGCCGTTCCTGCCGACATCCCACCGGAACCATGGTCGGCCGTCCTTGCCGACACCTTGCCTGTCCTGACTGATTTCTCGTCACTGATGTCCTGCCTGGTGCCTTGTTGGCCGTCCCCGCCGACATGCCACCTGTCCTGCCTGGCGTCTTGCCGATCTCCCCCGCTGACGCCATGTCTGTCCTATCCAAACCTACTGTGGCTGTACCTGCCGACGACCTGCCAGAGCCCTCGCCAGCCGTCTACGTCAACGACCTGCCTGTGCCCTCTGCGCCCTCGTCACCCGACGACCTGCCAGAGCCCTCGCCAGCCGTCAACGTCAACGACCTGCATGTGCCCTCTACGGCTTCGTTAGCTGCCCAGCACTCCGTCGTGGTCCACCGTGGTCCCCCGGCTCTTCGCCTGCCGTCCGGGCCTCCCCGGCCGCTTTCCGGCTGGTTCCCGGCGGCCGTCCTGGCCTCGATCCCTTCGTCTCTCTCCTGGTTCTTCGCCTGCAGTCCGGATCTCCCCTGCCGCTGTTCGGCTGGACCCCGGCGGCTGTTCTGGCCTCAACCGTCTTCTCCGTCCCTGCCTGCTTGTGCCCTTTGCGCCGGTGTGCGCAGAGCCCTGGCAGCGTCCCCCCCCCCGGCTTTTGACCCTGTCTCTGTCCTCCGCCGCTTGCGCCCTCTGCACCGGTGTGCGCCAGAGCCCTGGCGGCAGTCCCCCCGGAGGTTCTGGCCCGTTTCTCTTCCCCCCCCCCCCCCCCCCCCCGTTCCTGGAAGTCGTCCCGTGGAGGGGAGGTACTGTCACGGTCCGCTCCTCGGGCCTTGTACTTTGACTGTTTCTCAGTCCTTGGGCCTTTTCTGCCCTTATAAGGTCATGGACTTATTAGGACTCTTCTGTTGTATTGTTCCATTTGTTCCCTGTTCTCTGTGTACCTTATTTTGTAGTATTGTTTCCTGTTGTGCTTAGTTACTGTTGCCTGTCTTGTCTCACCTCCCTGTAATTATTGTAACCCTATAGTCATCTGTGTTGCGTTTGCCTGTTAGCCTATCCCAGTGTTGATTGTCCAGTTGTGTTCACCTGTGTCTAGTTACTCCTTGTGTATTTATACCTCCCTGTTCCCAGTGTTTGGTTGCTAGTTCATTGTTGAACTGTTATGTGTGATCCTGTCTTGAGTTCAGCACTTATACTTTGTATCCCTGTCTTTTGAGTTATTAAACCCTTTAATCTAATCTATTCTGCCTCCGTCTCTCCTGCACTTGGGTCCTACAATCTGCCCTGACTCAAACCGTGACAGAAAACAAGTACAGTTATACAATACATATAATGAAAAACAACAAACAACAAACTACATTAAAACAAACCACAGATGCAAATACATACAGGGTTACATGAAACAGGTGCAATGTGTCCTCAAAAAGCACCCAAATGTCTCTATGGAGACCAATCGAAACCAGTTTCAGAGAGTCCTGAAGTTTGTTCCATTTGTGTGGAGCATAATAAATGAAAGCAGTCTTTCCTTCACTGTTCATATGTGGACTGATATATCTAATGGGGTGCTCCTTCCATTCCGACATCTCACTACTCCGACTAGTGGCTTCCGCGTGCGGTTAGGGTTAGGGTTAGGGAATGGTTTGTGTTGGACTTCAGTGCTAAGCCTTTTTAGAAAGGGCATCCTTTCCGAAAAAGGCAGAGCAAGGAATTTTTGCTCTCGCCATCTTGTTTTTGAAAGAAAGTCTTTTTGGGATCCCGTTACTCTTTAATTTTAAGGTCCTTATAATTTTACATTCTGTTTAACTAAGTCTTTAATCTAAATTCTAAATCTTAGCCCTAAGTTCTTTTTGGCTGTTTCGCCTTTCCTAGAGCTTTTTTAAAAAATAAGGGGGGGTGGGGGGGAGAGAAAGGATTCCCCATTAGGGTTAACCATTTTCCCTTTCTTTAAAGTTTAGGTTTTTAGGCATGTTTACAAACTATAAATAAAATTGCCAGTGAACTTTGTGAGGAATGTTCACTGGGGACTGTGCATGGCAGGTGCGTCCAGTCATCCTGAGTCCCACCTTAGTTGGACCGCATACCAAAAATCATCCATAGTCTCATTATAAGAATGTTACAGGACTAGGACTCAATAAAAGATTTAAGAATACAAATATAGTTATGGACCCAACCGCGATGGAGGGGCGCAGTCTCAAGCGAACTTGAGCCACGAGAGGCACCACCGAGCGCGCTAAAGCGTGCGAGTTGCCGTGCCGAACGTTGCGAAGTTCGCTTTGAGCCTACTCAGCCCTGTCCGAATTATGTACCGATAGGCACAGAATAGTAAATGATGTTTGTGGGGACTGCGTTTGCCCCAACTGAACCTCCCAGTGACTACTGGTCAATCCTAGTGCGTCTTTGCTGGGACTGACACAATTCTTTATTTCTGCTAAAGAGGTTAGGGTTAGAGTAATGAGAACCTTAAAACATTTATTTTTAAGGGCCTTATTATTTCGCATTTGTTCATCTAAGTCTTCCTAGGTCCTTTGTTTGATTATGTGTGTCTTTAACCCACTTAGTCCTTTTGAAGGTTTGGGTGGGCATTTGGGTTGACTACCCTCACACCTATTTGGGTCTTAAGCTATGGGTCAGGAAGAAGCCCCTTGTCTTCCCCTAGGGTCGTTGATGCTTCTGTGATTGTCCTTAATCTAGTATCTAGGTCAGGTGTTACTCCTCCTTTCTCTGAGTGGGTCCTTGTTCTTTTAGTTCTCTCTGAGTACCTGGTGGTCTCGTTGTGTTTCTGTGAGTTTGTTTGATTGAATTAAGAAGGGTTGGTTTGTGTGTTTCTAGTGTTTGTCATATTAAGTCCCTCTGGAAAAATTGTACCTAATCTGTTTATCCATTGTCTTTCGTTATATTGCCTTCGTCCTAGTGTCCAATTTGGGTTATGTTCTAGGCCAGAGACTTTTAGGGAATTTATGCCGTGTGTAATTATTACGCTGACGACACAATTTTATGCAGTATTGGCCTAATACTGTATGCCTAATAAAGAATTTCAATCATCATTGGCCCAACTCTTGAAATGGCCGCTGCAAATTTGCAGACTGCCTTTGATAGGTTTCAATTGGCCTTAATTAATCATAAGCTTGTCTTGAACTCAGGCAAAACAAAATGCATGTTATTTACTAGGTCTCCCAACACCAATCCCTCTACAGGTATTCATATTCTAAAAGGTGAACAAATTGATCTGGTGACGTCTTATGTTATAAATACCTGGGCATTTGGCTAGATCGTTATATTTTATGTGAAAAAGTGGGTTGGCCATCTCTCGCAGTTCGTAGAGAGCAACATTGTATTTTATTTATTTATAAGGCCTTGTGTGCTAAGCTTCCTTTGTATCTATCCTCGCTTTTAGAACCAAAGGTTACTGGACATTCAACACGTTCACAGACACACATTAGATATATCAGTCCACATATGAACAGTGAACAAGGAAAGACTGCTTTCATTTATTATGCTCCACACAAATGGAACAAACTTTAGGACTCTCTGAAACTGGTTTCGATTGGTCTCCATAGAGACATTTGGGTGCTTCTCGAGGACACATTGAACCTTTTTCATGTAACCCTGTATTTATTTGCATCTGTGGTTTGTTTTAATGTAGTTTGTTGTTTGTTGTTTTTCATTATATGTATTGTATTGTATAACTGTACTTATTTTCATGCCGTAATCAGGGCGTCCTTGAAAAAGAGAGCTAGCTCTCAATGGGCTTCCCTGAATAAATAAAGGAGAAAAAAAAAAGAAAAAAAAGAAGGAAAAAACAAACATTAAATTAATAGTTTGCTGTACAAATATTTCTGGGTCAAAAGAAGGGTATGAGTTGAGTTATTTAATATTATATTTATACATATTTATGTTGTTCTGTTTTTTGATGGCCTCCAGACAAATTGCACATCTTGACCCCCATATATATGTGTTTGTGTATATATATATTACCTTTGTATGATCCAAAACATGCACAGAGTTTATCCCAGCAATGTCTGGAACACCGGAATTCGGGTGTTCCAGGCATTGTGGGCTTATGAAATGAGAGCGATGATTCATCGCATGCACAGATGTTATCCCAACAATGTCTGGAACACCGGAATTTGGGCGTTCCAGGCATTGTGGGCTTATATAATGAGAGCATTGGAGCAGAGGTGCCCGCGGAACGGGGACTCCACTGCTCCACTGCTCTAGGTCTAGGACATGTGGAATAACGAGCTGGTTTGTAACATGTAACACATTTATTTTCTTTGGCAGAAAAAAAGGTACTTGCATACACACATTTACGTTTTCCACACAAAGTCTTTTGGCACTCGTGGAGCCGTCCCTGACCCTGTCCATCGAGGCCTGAAAAGCCACTGTCCTCTTCTCCAGCATGAACGTCCGAGGGGGGGGCTGAACCGGTCTGTGCACCGGTGAGAGAGTGTCACTTATCCCGCGCACCGCGGCAGGGTTTCCCCGTGTCGCGACGTGTAGGCCTGGGGTTGAGGGCGGGGTGCTGGCGGGGGGAACGTCCTCTGCCGGCGGGCCTTTCGTTGCGGGGCCTGGAAGATGCAGGGGGGGGCGGGTTCCAGTACGCCAGCCGCTGCTTCCCTCTGGGCCTTCCTGGACTCGGTGGAGACGCGGAGGAACTCCGCGGCACCCGCGAACAGATTGTGTGGTCTCAGCGGGAGCGCCATGACCATCTTCCTCGTGTCAGTTACCTCCGGGCGGAAATCGGCGAGGTCGAGCCAGCGTGCTCGCTCGATTGCTGCGCGATCGATTTCCCAACCCACGCAGGTGGACATCAGGGCCCTCACGAAGCCCTTGTGGAGTACCTGGGTGGGTACACCAGGCACAGCCCTCGCTGCTGCTGGAGTGCCGTACTGCACGGCTGGTGTAGCAGCCTGGAGGCGCTGCGAACCGTGGCTTGCACTGCTCGAGGGCGCCGGGGCTGCTGGAGGGCCCATGGTGATCTGGGGACGTACGCGGTGGGGCCCACCACGCCCGTTCCCTGGGCCGGTGATGCGGGGTGTCTCTGGAGCCGCGCCGATCTGGGACGAAACCCCGCTGCTTCCTCCGACGAGTGCCCTGGCCCTGGCCAGGTGGCTGTCAAGGTGCAGGGTGGAGAAGAACCTGCAGTCAGTGCAGTGTCCTGGTGCATCGGGGAAATGCCTCGCTGCAAAGGCATGCTGGAGCCCGAGGCAGGAGATGCAAAACCCGTGGGGGTCATCTCCGGCGATGAGCATAAGGCAGTCCAGAAGGCCGCATGTGCGTGGTTCCTCCATCATAGAGCTAGCGCCGAGTGTTCGCTAAGCTAACGCTAACGCTAGGCTAGGTTTAACACAGCGACTGACGGAGAGCTAGGCTAGTTAGCTTTTAGCTGCTAGGCTAATTAGCTTTAGCTGCTAACTCTGACTTGACCGTGCTAGCACGTGAGGAAGAAAACTTTAGTAGAAGAAAAAGGTTGAAGAAAGAAGATAGCAGCGGGAGCGGAACTAAAAGATTTTTAACGGAGGAAAACCCGCAGGTTGGTACAAGTACCACCGCTGTGGGCTAGAGCTGGTTTCTGTCCAGAGAAATCGAATAGTTTTTAGAATTTGTTTGTTTAGTATGTCTTAAGCCGTGTCGCATCTGCCATGCAGAGAAGCAAAAGAGGATGAGCCTACGTCACGCGAGGGGTTTTATACCCCTTCCGATCTTCCGGTGACGTGACATACCCTTATCAGCCAATGAATGGCCCGGGAGTTTATGGTATGTAGCTCTGTGCATCGCCAGGAGGCGCTGATATCCCATAGTGAGTATGTTACGGAGAATTTGAAGAGAAACCACTTGGTACATGTTAAGCTTTTCAATCATGACTTAGCATTACCCGCTCTATTGCACTCAAACATTTCACATTGCACTTGCCCCTCATGATAATCATTCAATAATCAAATCATGTGCAAAATGCAACTGTCCAAACTGCTATAAAGTGCCAAACATCAGTAACAGAGGTCCTCTCTGTTACACTACTGTAATACATGAACTGTGTGTTTTCTTATTGTCAACTGTCCATTAAACAATACACTATAATATATACATATGAATTCTAATTAAAAATAAAACGTTTCTGCTTTCACAAGTTGTACAAAAAAGAGACGTTTTGGTCAATTACAAGATTTATTTGATGATTTACACTTTACAGTAACTATACATCAACTAATCAAATAGAATGTATCACTTAAATAATGTTGATTGATTGATTGATTGATTGATTGATGTACTTTATTTAGTAAGACATGAGAACAACAGTACATGGAAGTACAAATTCACAATACAAGGTCTACTAAACTGGAAGACTCATAAAGCACTGAGCTTGTTTAAAATGAGATCCCCATGCACACAAATCATGATGACATATAAAAGGATAATTCCTTTTAACAGGTCGTTCATGAAAGTCCTTACGGTCTTGTTTCCAATGAGAACCTGTGAGCAATTAGGGGTTAAGAGTCTTGCTCAGGGACAAATTTCATTTCATCGACACATATGCTGGCCTGGCCTGGAATCGTACCTGGGGCAACCAGGGGCTCGGGCTCCCTAGGCGGGCTCACTAACCACTCAGCTATGGCCTCCCCCCATAAGAGACAGACAGATATACACACTACAGTATACAGAACGTTACTGGTATATAATAAGAGTTTAAGAGTGAAAAATATGTACAAGAGAAGAAAAAAGAAAAACCACATGTTTAACTCGCAGGCAAGCTCTTTGCTGCTCTGTAGGAGCTTGTTCTCGTAGACTGTCTTCTTATCATCCAGCCTGCTTCGAGCATCACTCTGCTGAATAATTTCCTCTAGCTTCTGTTTAACTCCTTTCACCAGTTCATCGTCTTCTGGGCTGATATTTTCTGAATTCTTCACAGATGTGTGTCCTTCGCCAACCTTTAAAATCAAAAACAATCAAACATGTAGAAAACAAAGTTAATACATATCCATATGTGATATGATGCAAAAAGTCCTGAAGGTCAGGACTTCATGATTTTCACGATACAACAAAAGCCTGATGTTAAAATGACCCCAAACATGTTTGAAAGTGAAATATCCCTTTAAGAGGTAAAGACAATGGCAACATAGAATTGGTTTGCGCTTGTGTGTTTACTGAGACAGAACAGAGACAGAACAGAGACAGACTATACATTCTACATCATGGTGGTATGTCTCTGCCAACCAGTTGCAGTAACAGCCTTGTTCCCAGCCTTTTCTCATCTCTGAGGAGGAAAGCCTGGTCACAACATCTCAGCAGTGGTTCTCAAAGTGGGGCCCAGACCAGCTAAATGATTGGTAACTTCAATGCCCTTGACTCTCAGAGTTCAGGGCCATTTGCTGCAAGCACTGTAACTATAACTATTGTTCACCATTGTATTTGTTATAGTTGTGGTGTGAACTCTGGCTTCTACTTGACTATTTTTAATGATTTATTTTGTCAGCAACTCAGGGGTCCGTGGCCTAATATATACCAGACTGGGGGTCCTTATATGTATATAAATGTATAATAATAATAATAAACTTTATTTGTATAGTACCTTTCATGACATGAAATGCAGCTCAAAGTGCTTTACAGAGCAAGAATACAATTACAGTTGCAACCAATTTAAAAATAAAGCAAAAAATAATAAAAATCACACCCGCAGTGTGAAGTGGGCGGTGTGGTCACAGTGGTCATCACAGTGATGGAAGTTCACTTAAAGAAAAGTAATATTGTGGACCAACCATTGTACACCCCTAACTTAAAATATATGTGTTTTTTTTAAAGTGCATAGTCCTATTTATAGGGCTATGCACATGTGTCATGTGTTTCACTAGCCAATCACAGTCCTGAATAGAGTCAGTGGTGGCCAATCACGGTGCAGGGTTAGGGGGGTACAATGGTGGCCAATCACAGCTCAGGGTTGGGGGGGTACAATGGGTGGGGGGGGGGGTACAATGGTGGCCAATCACAGTGCAGCGAATGTCGATGTCCAAACCTCACTTATAGGGGCAGTTTCACCGCCCACAAATAAATAAAAGCAAAGCAAAAGCATAAAACAACATTACAATATGCAATACAGTGGTGACTTAAAATTCAACCAAAGAATCAGCTAAAAGCAAGAGTGAAGAAATAGGTCTATACATATATATATTTACCCAAATGAGTCTGATGTAGCCGGTGTTTCCTGCCAGCTGCTGGACACAGAAGGGACAGGCTGCGTGAAAGCTGTCTTTCCCATGAGGCAATTGCAGCTGACTCCAGAAGGTGGCGGTCTTCGCCGAACACACATGGCCACAGGGGACCAACGCGTGGGTGGGGGGTGCAACATCCAGGAAAAATCCCACTTCGTGGCCCAGCTGCAGAGGCACGAAGGGGCCCCGCACCCGGCACTTGGGACACTCGCGCTCCTGGCCATCCGCTTCCACCTAGAGGGTTGTCACCATCATGACATTATAGCTGATGATTAATAGTCGTTCAAATAATTGCGAGAACATATAAACGAAAATGACCTTTTTGGCTTTGTAAACAAAAGTTTGCACAGGTAACTTACAAAGCCTATTACTAAAATATAGAAAGAAATGCCTGACAATGATCGGTAACAATGTCAAGATAAATAATGATGCATTTGTAATGATGATAATGTACTGTATTTAATAATTGCATTAAAATTATATAACAATTTGGGGAAATGTCATATCTACAAGCTCATAACACGTCCCAATGCGACGCCTTGTGAGCCTTTAGATAGGATATTTTCACACATTTTAAACAGATGGATTCATATGGATCAGGATTCTAACGATGCAAAATAATTGTGATTATCTCAAATAATTAGCGATCAGATTATTATGTAATAATTGCCTCAGGCCTAACTTTCACCTCATCCTCGCTGCTTCCATGCACATGACCGCACTGGAGGTAGGCCCAGGGCTGCTTCTCGCCTTCGTTGAAGACCACCGGGCACCAGGGCCGCCCGGCGTTCAGCTCCTGGCACAGGGCCTCCATGGTCGGCGTGCGCGCCAGGCCCTCGGCCGTGCGCCACAGGAGGGTCACGCCACACAGGTCGATCAGCGAGCCGTCCACCAGTTCGATAGACTCACCGTCCACCTGGGCGGAAACATGAGAAGATATTAAAGATTTGGTTGATTTTGTTTTGACAAGAATGCATCTATATCAGTGGCGCGGCCAGAACACTTGTATAGGCTGGGCCTGAGCAGGAGCGGGTGGGCACGCATGCATGCGCGTGCATGTGTCCCCGACCTGTGCGCACGCGAAAATGTGGGCGTTTTTTTGTTACTTTATTTCAGTTTTAGGGTTAGGGTTACGTTAGGGTTATGTTATTTAATTCTTATTTTTGCCTGATTTTACCTATTTTTTTATCAAAACATTTATTATAAAAAAAATAAAAATATATATTTTTTAGCTACATCGATTGGGTGGGCCAGTTTCCTATGTGGGTGGGCCACTGTTACGCAAATCAGCGAGCAGAGCAACACTTTTATTGTTATGTGATCTTCTACCAGGGTCATGTGTGCATTTATGTAAGAGAATAAAGTCTGCACACTGGGTCATGCTCCAAAGCAGACTTTATTGCGAACTTTATTCTCTCTGGATTCTGACCTTTTAGTGAGTGGATGTGCATGCTTTATTGTTTGTTTCTGTATTTATGTATGAAACAAAGGCAGCAATTGTGGTGCACTAAATCGTGTGACCCTCTGATTTCCGTAGCATGTTTCGTACAATGATGTACACTGCCAACTATTAGTCTGGATTTATTTAGTTTTAATCATTTGTCTGTGCACGTGTACACTGGTTGTTGTGAACATGTACATGTATATGTTACAGAGAAATTGGCATTCCAGGGAAATTGAAAGGGGTACGCTTGTTTTCACCGCCCCTCAGGCAATTCTGTAGAATCAACGCTAGAGGGCAATGCAAGCCAGACATGAGCCCCACACCACACACGCACGGACAAACGAGCACGCATGCACAAACGAGCACGCACACACGCATGCGCACGCGCGCGCACGCACACACACACACACACACACACACACACACACACACACACACAGCCTCATTCCATGCAGTTGAAGCACAAGGGGGCGGGCCTGGCGGGCTATGTTAGTGCAGTGAGTGGCACTTGGGGCAAACGCAGTCCCCACAACATCATTTACGATTCTGTGCCTATCGGTACATAACTCGGACGGCGCTTAAGTCGACTAGCAGACCATCGGCCGGTCGTCGCGGGCACTCGCGCCTGGAGGCGCTCGGGCGCGACTCCTCGGCCTCAAGGTCTGCTAAGTCGGCGCGCCTCCGTCATGGTCCAAAACTATACTTTATCAGCGAAAAAAAAGTAGTCCGCGGTTGTTTGAAAAAGTAATGTCCCGAGCGGGAGTCAAACCCCGGCTCCCAGTGGTAGTGGGTGGGGAGTCCAATGATTATCGAAGTGCGCCACTGAGCTTTGTACTAGTGGTGTAAAGTAACAAAGTAGATTTACTCAAGTACAATTTTGAGGTATTCGTACTTTACTTGAGTATTTCTCTCATATTATCCATTTTATTTTCAGCGTTCCCCTAGCGTAGCTTCCTGGTTGTTATATTGTTGTTGTGGTCGTCGTCCTCGCATCAAAGCCCCGCCTCGCAGCACCGCCCCGCGCCTATAAAACTAGCGCTCCCCTGTCAATTTCCCTGGACTGCCAATTTCCCTGTGACATATATAGTCCTCACCATCTTCCCCTGTTGCTGAGCCCAACGGGTCGCCCGGAGGGTGTAGGCGTCGCCGCAGACGGAGATCTCCCTCCACAGGCCGGGCTTAGAGTCCTGATTGAAGCCATGGAGCGGGCGCGTCACCAGCACGCCGTTGGTGGTCAGTCCGTTCATCTGACCATCATCAGGCATCTTCCATTTAATTGCATCCTCCTATGGGGGGAGGGAGACAGTGGTGGAAGAAGATTGTTTTACTTAAAGTAAAAGCTGCAATACCACAATATACATTCTGTTATTCTGTTACAAGTAAAAGTCCTGTATTCAAAATGTTGTATTGGCATCAAAATACGTGTACTGTACTTACAGTACCAGAGTAAAAGTACTGAACTTTTTTTTTAAAGTAGCAGATCTAAAAGCTAATTTTAAAAATTATTTATCCAGGGTATGTATGCTGAGCATGAGTGTTCTTTTTCAGCAACGCCCTGCACAGTCACACAGACACAATTGTGTATAAGACATTTCATCTGACATTTCATAACCTACACCCAGGAAGATGGTCTTGGAGGAGTTGAAGCCGGCGGCGTAGATGCGTGCGGCGTAGGGAGGGCTCCTCTGGCAGATGATGTGGCAGGCGAATTGCGAGACTCGGCTGTCCGTCACCACAAAGTCAATGGGTCTCTGCGTGGACCGCCCGATCTGTTATAGACGAACACACAAGGGGTTGTCACTCACAGCTTGTCTTATTTGTTTGAATTTTTTTTTTACATTGTATTAACCAATTTCAGCCTAGTGTCCTTACTTTAAGTAAACATGAACATAAAAAAAACATTAAAACAGCTAAAATAGCAGATCTGCTCACAAGCTCTAAATCTAAATCAAAGTTTAAATCTCCAAATGGAAGAGTAGGGAGTCCACCTTCAACCACTGTCTGCAGATGAACTAATATTGTATTAACATACTCTACCATACAGATTGTTAAAATCATGTCAAATAAGTTGAGGATTGCAGCTTTAAAGTGTGTCTTTATGTAAAAAGAAAAGTGTTATGTAAAAAAAGATTAAAGCTCTATATTCAGATGCTAATCAATGCTATATACAATGCTATGTACACTATCTGTTCAGTAATAGGTTTCTCCCCATCTCTCCACCTTTTTAGAGAGCAGAAATACATTTTAAGGTCACCAATTTCAGGTATTCAGGAGAGAGAACCCCACAATCACCATTCATGAGCTTCAATTTTTATGTTCCAATTCCAATTTTGTCTGCTCATTCTTTGGTGAAAATGTTTTTTTTTTCCTGTTTGCTGGAGAGCTGTAGAGTCAGGGAGACCCCTCTTATTGAACAAACACTACAACTATCAGAATATAGCATGCCTTTTCAGATCAGAGCATGTTTATTTTAATGACCAATCAATCGATTGTGTTCCACCTTGGATCAGTGGTATGTTTTGGCAATTATTTGGGGGCCCACTTGCAAAACATCATGTATGCATTATGGATCCTACATACCTGAAACATGTCCGTATTTGTGTCAGGAGCGTATTCCACCACGACCGCGTTCCCTTTGGAGAGAATGTAGGCTATGCTGTGCTGGTCCTTCATGCAGATAGCCTATGAAACACAGAGAAGTTCACTGTTAGAAACCTCCAGTTCTGGACAAAGTACTCAACCTCTGTACTTGAGTCAAAGCATAGATTACTCAACTACAAGTGGAAGATGCTCTGTCAAATTTGTACGTTAAAGTACTGGAATACTTGCTTTTAAAAATACTAATCTTTTTTTGTGCATGCTTTAAAAAACCCCAAATGGAAGTATTCAAAAGAACAAATTACAAATGTCTTTTTAATATCATGGCAATGCTGACATTTTCCAAAACAAAACAAAAAATATTTTCCAGAAATATAAAAGTCAATAAAAGAGAACATAGTAGATCTACAAGCTCACAGGGTGTCACATCACGACACGTTGTGTGCTTATAGGTCTGCTATTTCAATATATTTGATATAGGTCTGCAGTGGTTAATGTACAGTAGTAGTGGAGTGGATTGGATTTAGCAGTGGATTGCAGACAGTGGCGGAAAGTATCCACATGCATTTACTCAAGTTCTAGTAGAATTTTGAGGTATTTTTACTTTAATGGAGTATTTACATTTTTGATACTATTATTTCCTAATCAGAAATAATCCAAATTCTTAGAAAATGGCGATCTACAAGCAAGATCTACAAGCTTCAACGAGCTTGTGAGCTTTTTGAATATCTGAAGCTTAAGTATTTAAGCAATATAAGGGATAATTGACGCCGCACCTGTCATCCTGTCGAGTAACAACACCCGACAGGATGATTAAACAGTCAATTATCCCGCTTATTACACGGCTACTTAATAAATGAATTAATAAATTGACCCAAAAGTAACAACAAAACACAGTATTTCCTTGCTTAGGGTAATGAAAGTATTCCATTAGTGTTGCGCTGGGCGGACACGGTCGCCTCGGAAAACAAGGAAGTGATGATCAAATAGAATACATTTTTGGTTACTGCATAATGCATTGTGTATTTCTCGCTTCAAACGTTTTCAAAAACATTCTTGAGAGCAATGTTTAGTTGTAAATGACATGGTGTGTTTGTGTTTACATGGCTGTCTTGTCCTGTTGGATACGGCACAAAATCAAGTAGTGCAGATTGATATGAGCAGGTGCTCTGAGTCTTTGATTAGACAGTGGTCTGTTATTTATATATATTGTTACTTTTACTTAAGTCCCAATTCTGAGTACTTACAGTAGCTGCCTGTGAATCGCAGCCCACGTGTACAGTGCTTGGTTTCACACCGTTGGCCTTGGGTCTCTGGCACAAAGCGAAGGGGCTTTTGGTCCTGGCCTCGTCCCCGTTGGGCAGGACGCCATTGTACCTGTGAAGAGAAGATGAAACAGTGGTGGGAACACTGTGGTTAATAAAGCAAGCTTGCCACAAGCTTCATTTCTGTTCAGATCTTTAGTAACGTGTGGACAGTGCAGTAATATGTAGCTTCA
Organism: Gymnoscopelus braueri; assembly: GCF_963280865.1. NCBI lineage: Eukaryota > Metazoa > Chordata > Actinopteri > Myctophiformes > Myctophidae > Gymnoscopelus > Gymnoscopelus braueri. The sequence continues at coordinate 39,167,824 of NC_137619.1, forward strand.
TTTATATAGAAATGCTTTACTCACGAGTTTATGTTATGTGTAACATTATCAGTTATATTTGTGATAAGCCACTAAAGCCTTGCTCATACTGTAGAAAGATTCTGTCTTTTACTTTTATTACAAGCCTGCGCGGCTACGTCTACCAACAGTTCCACAAGTCCCCCTTTGTTTATTTTCTCTGACAACACTTCTTCTTTCATACGATTTTGCACACTTTTAACCACTTATACCTTAGTTAACCGGGGTCCCCCAGGGCAGGTCCACTAGACTAGTATTTCCCTCCACACCAAATCTCTTCATCAAAAAAATACCTGATCTATAAGCTTTAGGCAAAATGACAAAGTGACAACAGAGATGCCATTTCTCGTATGTTAATCTCTCTCTAGACAGATTCACAGCTCCGCAGCTCAAATGCAAAAGTGAAAAACAGCAGAGGGCGCTTTTTTCCTTTTTTTTTTTACCTGGGTTCTCAGATTGCTTGTATGTAAACCAAACAAGTAAATACTAATCCTTGCCTCTTGCCCTTGAACTACCTATCTGGCTCTACACTACACAATTCCTATTGTACGGGTGGCAACCTGATATGTCCAAAACCATTATGTTTCAGTAAATATTTCAAATATTGTACAAAATAGCAAAAACAGCCGATCAACAAGCTCACATTGCGTCACAGTGCAAGACCTTTTGAGCTTAGTCTCTATGTCACTATTTGTCCGCCTAACAGCATTGAATGTAAAACCAACGCTGTCAGTGTAAAACATAATTAGGCTACTGCATTTCTTCAAGGTGTGTGTGTGTGTGTGTGTGTGTGTGTGTGTGTGTGTGTGTCTGCTGCGCGCGCGTGCGTGTGTGTGCTTTACGGCCGAGTCAAACTTTGATCAAAGCAACACCACGATTGTCACCCGCAACCAGTAGCATGATTTGAGGAAGTTCACTTTTAGTTTTATTCTATTCAAAACTTAGTTTGAAGCCCATAACGGACAAAATAAGAATCTCATAGCTTCATTAAGGTGAGGTTATTCTTTTATTTGTACTTTTTATTTTTTTGTATATATTCTTTTGTTTTCTTTTTTTGCTTTCCAATATGGCTGCTGTGCATCTGATGAATATTAATAAATGAATGTTTCATACCCCAGGACAATGAGTTCCCCATATTTGACTGGGCCTTTGATGGAGGCCGCCTCAGGCCGGTGAGGAGGAGATCTTTTCTTGGTACTGCGCCATTGGTGCTTCCTTCAGAAGGAGGACGGTGCAGGGCTCTCCGATAGCGAAACACTCCTCTGTCACCTGCTTCAAAGTCTAGTGGTTGTTGCTGTCCTTTACGCCCCACTTTAACCTGCAGACATCACAAGAAAAACACATGTGAGTTTTCATTCTAAAATGAGACATTCTCCCTTTAATGGCTTAAGCCCTGCAGGCTATTTACTTGAGTGTACGGCGAAAATAGGCAATCTTCATGCCCACAACGTCCCGAAGCTTGTGAGCTTGTAAATCTAAATATCTTTGGACATGTTGGACATTTATTAAATGTTACTACGAACATTTTTTAACATTTCCCTCTACAATGACATGCCCAAAATAGGGACACCACGTTTAAAGTGGTTAAAGAGTCACTTCTACAAAAGTCTAATGTATAGGTTGAGGTAAAATCCAACTGTATATAATATTGCAGTTATTGTTATTTAATGATTGCTACTTAAATAATAGCAACATTTTAAATTGCATAATTATTCTGCAATAAGCACACTGTAATATCTTGTATATAAAAAGAAAATAAGAGGCAGAACAAGCTAAAGCAATGTTGCAAATGCGGACAGATACTTATCTGTTGGTTTCACTGGAAGTAGCCTACTCAGATTTTAGTAGCCTACTCAGTAAAAGTAGCAAAACCACAATGTAGAAATACTCTGTTACAAATAAAAGTCTGTAGTCAAAATTGTACTTAGTACAAACGTATTGGCATCAAAATATACTTTTTTCAAAAGTTTTAACAATTGGTCAAAATCTTTCAAAAGTAGCAGGTCTACATTGTGAGGCATTGTGAGCTTGACGATCTGTAATACTAATAATACATCTTAGTCTTCAAATTAACTTTTAAATAAAGTTTTCAAATAATTGTAGTGGAGTAAAAAGTACAATATTGTAATATAAAGAAAACAATTCACTTAAAATGTAAAAAGGAAAACCAAGACAATTCACCTTACTTACTTGACTTATCTTGAGTAGGATATCCAACAACAGCTGGGTAGAAGAAACTAACAGCTTCTCAAAAGTATGTTTTGTAGTAATTATAACAGCTCATCCATTCGGTCAAGTCCTCAAGCCTCAATGTATGAACTGAGGTTCATGATATGCTATTTATACTGTATGTGCTGCTCTGTCTTTCTCTTTGATTCAATCATTCACAGTTCTTTGACATACGGCCTTATCAAAAACCTTTTCAGCTGAGACAGTCAATTACAGTTCTCTGACAATCAGCTTGATCAAAGGGTTCTCTGTCTTTCTCTCTCTCTCTCTCTCTCTCTCTCTCTCTCTCTCTCTCTCTCTCTCTCTATTCAAATCAATTCAACTCAAAGGGCTTTATTGGCATGAGAAAACATACATTTATATTGCCAAAGCAAAAGTGGAACAAAACTATTACAAAAAACAATGTAGGTACAATTAAATGGGAATAAAGAAATGTGTAAACAGATCTGTGTTACATTGCACCTGTCTTACAAAACCATAAAAATTCTGCATTTGCTGGAAAAGGTTATACATCCACGAGAAAAAGTTATCTGTGGAAAAACTTTTGAAAGAAATGGCATCATTATTTCAATGTTTTGCATTCACTTCACTTTGTATAAAACCTTTTGTACACATAGCAGCAACGTTTTTCGTAATACATATAACAGTAGTTGTTCTGTTTGTATTTACAGTATTTTCTATATACTGAGATCACTCGGTGCAGACAGTGCAGACATACACATGTATTCCATTAGACATCCTTCTCCTGTCACAACAGCTCACACGTCTCGCTGCTGTGTTTGCACATTGTTGTACTTCACCCAGCAGATGTGGGATTTTTTTTTGTCATCAATCTGTTGAAAGTATGTGTCTCTGATGTCTTGGGCAAGTGGTTAGGAAGTGTAGTTCAGTTTCTACATCATTTTATGTGCACTCTTCTCTCGGGAGCCAGGTCTGCCTATGGCGGCCTTTCTCTTCTTGTCACAAGACTTTGTTCACTGAGTCTGTAAATAGTCGAGGCTTTCCTTTGTTTTGGGTCACAGTCACAGTGCTCAGGTATTCTGCGCTGTGTATTCTCTGTTTAGAGTCAAATAGCAGTGTAGTTTGCTCAACATTTGGGTTGCTTCTTTCCAATGTGTCAGGTAGATTTATTTTTGCTGTCTTATGATTTGGGCTCTCTCTCTCCCACAATTCTGAACAGACACTAATCAATGATTATCAGAATATAATTTCAACTTTTTAACAGAATATAGTTTTAACTTTTTAACAAACTTTCTTTTCTGTTTTAACCTACACATATCACCTTATTTTACATCTTAAAATGTTCCTTTATAATATTCAGCAAATTACTTCATAATGTTATTTAGATGTCAGCCAAACATTGCTTTTAATTGCAAGCTTAAAGCACTCAGAGAAACATCAGCTATAGCATGTCCAAAAAAGCTGCTATGGTCCTTATTAAGTGTTTTCTGTTATTGAAATGTATCCTATTCGTGATTCAAGTGTTTAAATATTTTCTGGGTACAATATATTGCTGTAAACACTAGCACAATTATGCCATGGGGTGTTTACTTATTTTTTAGGATGGATTTCAATACTTTGGTCATTAATATTTTAGCCCGGCCAATAATACTGAATGCCATTTTGACAATTTAGAGCTGAATAACAGAATCAAACTAGAAAAAGTGCTCCTCGGAGCACAAGTCTCCGCCAGGTCAGGTAGGTTATTATGGCCTCCTGGTGGCGCTATAATAGGCCAATGTGAAAAGGGTGCCATTTCTTCTTAGGCCTTGCACGGCAATCGGACAATGCATTCATGATTTGAGGCATTTTGTTCCAAAAATGTGGTTTGATAAATTAGACCAGCTGGTGGCACTATAACAGGCCAATGTTAAAAGGGTGGCATTTCTTCCTCGGCCTAGTGGGAATGTGTGTGCAAATGTGTGTCGCAGTTTCACAGCGACCGAGCCACCGGTAGCGGAGATTAGCTGCTCACAGACAGAAGGACGGACGGACGGACGGAGACACGGAAGAACGGACGGACGGACAGGGGGCAAAACATACTCTCTCGCCATGCCTTTCGGCCTGGCGGAGACAATTAATAGTTTGCAATACAAATATTTCTGAGGAAGCTGAGGAAATGCAGCTAGTTTTTGGAAGATTGTAAAGTCACTAAAAGCTAGGCCTTTTCTCTCCCGTCACAGATTAAAAGTGAAAGTTGTGTTATTTTAGATAAATCTGATATCTGTGATGTTTTTAACCATAATTTTATATAATCTGGCCATCTATTGACAGAATGTCTGTTAATCTATCTCCACCAGATCATGGTTGTGAATCGGTTACTGACAATTCACTCAACTCACTTTTCACATCCAGGTGAAAGCTTTTCGTTTTTCGTTTAGACCAGTAACACATACTGACGTTTTAAATGCACTTTCACAAATATGCACAAAAAAATCTCCTGCATCTTAGTGCATGTATAATTGCTTCACCGCTTACCCATATTTTATATTTAACACTTACTTCAGGCACAATTACTGCAATATGGAAAGATGTCAATATCAAAATTGTGCTGTCAAGCCAAGATCCTTCAATCCCTAGTCAGTTCCCAGATATGTGCATTCCTGAACACACACAACATACTTCAACCCCAACAGTCAGGTTTCAGACCAGGTCATAGCACTGTAACAGCTACAGCGCTTGTCACAAACAATATACTAAAAGGTATAGATAATCACCAACACTGTGCAGCTATTTTCATTGACCTGGTTTTCAAATTATCTGACAGGGAGAATGCAAGCTGTTGTTGCTGATGATTTTAGATCCAGGTCTCTACAAGGTTCAATTGTGGGTCTTCTTTTATTTACTCTTTATGTTACTAATACTGCACTCCCCTCCCTGCACAGTGATGTCCATTATTACGCTGACGACACAATGTTATGCAGTATTGGCCTAATACTGTATGCCTAATAAAGAATTTCAATCATCATTGGCCCAACTCTTGAAATGGCCGCTGCAAATTTGCAGACTGCCTTTGATAGGTTTCAATTGGCCTTAATTAATCATAAGCTTGTCTTGAACTCAGACAAAACAAAATGCATGTTATTTACTAGGTCTCCCAACACCAATCCCTCTACAGGTATTCATATTCTAAAAGGTGAACAAATTGATCTGGTCACGTCTTATGTTATAAATACCTGGGCATTTGGCTAGATCGTTATATTTTATGTGAAAAAGTGGGTTGGCCATCTCTCGCAGTTCGTAGAGAGCAACATCGTATTTTATTTATTTATAAGGCCTTGTGTGCCAAGCTTCCTTTGTATCTATCCTCGCTTTTAGAACCAAAGGTTACTGGACATTCAACACGTTCACAGACACACATTACATATATCAGTCCACATATGAACAGTGAACAAGGAAAGACTGCTTTCATTTATTATGCTCCACACAAATGGAACACACTTTAGGACTCTCTGAAACTGGTTTCGACCGGTCTCCATAGAGACATTTGGGTGCTTCTTGAGGACACATTGCACCTGTTTCATGTAACCCTGTATTTATTTGCATCTGTGGTTTGTTTTAATGTAGTTTGTTGTTTGTTGTTTTTCTTTATATGTATTGTATTGTATAACTGTACTTATTTTCATGCCGTAATCAGGGCGTCCTTGAAAAAGAGAGCTAGCTCTCAATGGGCTTCCCTGAATAAATAAAGGAGAAAAAATAAAGAAAAAACAAACATTAAATTAATAGTTTGCTGTACAAATATTTCTGGGTCAAAAGAAGGGTATGAGTTGAGTTATTTAATATTATATTTATACATATTTATGTTGTTCTGTTTTTTGATGGCCTCCAGACAAATTGCACATCTTGACCCCCATATATATGTGTTTGATATACCTTATATATTAATATTACCTTTGTATGATCCAAAACATGCACAGAGTTTATCCCAGCAATGTCTGGAACACCGGAATTCGGGTGTTCCAGGCATTGTGGGCTTATGAAATGAGAGCGATGATTCATCGCATGCACAGATGTTATCCCAACAATGTCTGGAACACCGGAATTTGGGCGTTCCAGGCATTGTGGGCTTATATAATGAGAGCATTGGAGCAGAGGTGCCCGCGGAACGGGGACTCCACTGCTCCGCTGCTCTAGGTCTAGGACATGTGGAATAACGAGCTGGTTTGTGACATGTAACACATGTATTTTCTTTGGCAGAAAAAAAGGTACTTGCATACACACATTTACGTTTTCCACACAAAGACTTTTGGCACTCGTGGAGCCGTCCCTGAGCCTGTCCATCGAGGCCTGAAAAGCCACTGTCCTCTTCCCCAGCATGAACGTCCGAGGGGGGGGGCTGAACCGGTCTGTGCACCGGTGAGAGAGTGTCACTTACCCCGCGCACCGCGACGGGGTTTCCCCGTGTCGCAACGTGTAGGCCTGGGGTTGAGGGCGGGGTGCTGGCGGGGGGAACGTCCTCTGCCGGCGGGCCTTTCGTTGCGGGCCTGGAAGATATAGGGGGGGGGCGGGTTCCAGTACGCCAGCCGCTGCTTCCCTCTGGGCCTTCCTGGACTCGGTGGAGACGCGGAGGAACTCTGCGGCACCCGCGAACAGATTGTCTGGTCTCAGCGGGAGCGCCATGACCATCTTCCTCGCGTCAGTTACCTCCGGGCGGAAATCGGCGAGGTCGAGCCAGCGTGCTCGCTCGATTGCTGCGCTGTCCGCCATGGATTTCCCAACCCACGCCGTGGCGTGGCGAGTCATCTTTATGGTGAGTTGTTGCAGGGCCTCCAGCTCCTCTGCGTCGTTGCCCCAAGCCTCCCTCAGCTCGGTCAGACGTTTAGCGGTCGAGCCCTGGAGGATAGCCACCACGTTGAGCGTACGCGCCGCCAGTGCCGCCGATTTGTAGGCCTTTTCACCGTCACAGAGAGTGACTTCTCCTTCTGGATGGTGAAGTGGGGCTCGGGGGTCAGGGCCACCGTGCCGCGTTGATCCACGATACCCTGGGCCAGCACGAGGTCCATGGGGGGGCAGGCGATGAGGCCCATTTTTGGAGCGTCCACCACGTCAAGCGGAAAGCCTAACCTTGAGGGCTCGGAGTGGTTCTCCCAGGTGGACATCAGGGCCCTCGCGAAGCCCTTGTGGAGTACCTGGGTGGGTCCACCAGGCACAGCCCTCGCTGCTGCTGGAGTGCCGTACTGCACGGCTGGTGTAGCAGCCTGGAGGCGCTGCGAACCGTGGCTTGCACTGCTCGAGGGCGCCGGGGCTGCTGGAGGGCCCATGGTGATCTGGGGACGTACGCGGTGGGGCCCACCACGCCCGTTCCCTGGGCCGGTGATGCGGGGTGTCTCTGGAGCCGCGCCGATCTGGGACGAAACCCCGCTGCTTCCTCCGACGAGTGCCCTGGCCCTGGCCAGGCGGCTGTCGAGGTGCAGGGTGGAGAAGAACCTGCAGTCAGTGCAGTGTCCTGGTGCATCGCGGAAATGCCTCGCTGCAAAGGCATGCTGGAGCCCGAGGCAGGAGATGCAAAACCCGTGGGGGTCATCTCCGGCGATGAGCATGCGGCAGTCCAGAAGGCCGCATGTGCGTGGTTCCTCCATCATAGAGCTAGCGCCGAGTGTTCGCTAAGCTAACGCTAACGCTAGGCTAGGTTTAACACAGCGACTGACGGAGAGCTAGGCTAGTTAGCTTTTAGCTGCTAGGCTAATTAGCTTTAGCTGCTAACTCTGACTTGACCGTGCTAGCACGTGAGGAAGAAAACTTTAGTAGAAGAAAAAGGTTGAAGAAAGAAGATAGCAGCGGGAGCGGAACTAAAAGATTTTTAACGGAGGAAAACCCGCAGGTTGGTACAAGTACCACCGCTGTGGGCTAGAGCTGGTTTCTGTCCAGAGAAATCGAATAGTTTTTAGAATTTGTTTGTTTAGTATGTCTTAAGCCGTGTCGCATCTGCCATGCAGAGAAGCAAAAGAGGATGAGCCTACGTCACGCGAGGGGTTTTATACCCCTTCCGATCTTCCGGTGACGTGACATACCCTTATCAGCCAATGAATGGCCCGGGAGTTTATGGTATGTAGCTCTGTGCATCGCCAGAAGGCGCTGATATCCCATAGTGAGTATGTTACGGAGAATTTGAAGAGAAACCACTTGGTACATGTTAAGCTTTTCAATCATGACTTAACATTACCCGCTCTATTGCACTCAAACATTTCACATTGCACTTGCCCCTCATGATAATCATTCAATAATCAAATCATGTGCAAAATGCAACTGTCCAAACTGCTATAAAGTGCCAAACATCAGTAACAGAGGTCCTCTCTGTTACACTACTGTAATACATGAACTGTGTGTTTTCTTATTGTCAACTGTCCATTAAACAATACACTATAATATATACATATGAATTCTAATTAAAAATAAAACGTTTCTGCTTTCACAAGTTGTACAAAAAAGAGACGTTTTGGTCAATTACAAGATTTATTTGATGATTTACACTTTACAGTAACTATACATCAACTAATCAAATAGAATGTATCACTTAAATAATGTTGATTGATTGATTGATTGATTGATTGATTGATTGATGTACTTTATTTAGTAAGACATGAGAACAACAGTACATGGAAGTACAAATTCACAATACAAGGTCTACTAAACTGGAAGACTCATAAAGCACTGAGCTTGTTTAAAATGAGATCCCCATGCACAAAAATCATGATGACATATAAAAGGATAATTCCTTTTAACAGGTCGTTCATGAAAGTCCTTGCGGTCTTGTTTCCAATGAGAACCTGTGAGCAATTAGGGGTTAAGAGTCTTGCTCAGGGACAAATTTCATTTCATCGACACATATGCTGGCCTGGCCTGGAATCGTACCTGGGGCAACCAGGGGCTCGGGCTCCCTAGGCGGGCTCACTAACCACTCAGCTATGGCCTCCCCCCATAAGAGACAGACAGATATACACACTACAGTATACAGAACGTTACTGGTATATAATAAGAGTTTAAGAGTGAAAAATATGTACAAGAGAAGAAAAAAGAAAAACCACATGTTTAACTCGCAGGCAAGCTCTTTGCTGCTCTGTAGGAGCTTGTTCTCGTAGACTGTCTTCTTATCATCCAGCCTGCTTCGAGCATCACTCTGCTGAATAATTTCCTCTAGCTTCTGTTTAACTCCTTTCACCAGTTCATCGTCTTCTGGGCTGATATTTTCTGAATTCTTCACAGATGTGTGTCCTTCGCCAACCTTTAAAATCAAAAACAATCAAACATGTAGAAAACAAAGTTAATACATATCCATATGTGATATGATGCAAAAAGTCCTGAAGGTCAGGACTTCATGATTTTCACGATACAACAAAAGCCTGATGTTAAAATGACCCCAAACATGTTTGAAAGTGAAATATCCCTTTAAGAGGTAAAGACAATGGCAACATAGAATTGGTTTGCGCTTGTGTGTTTACTGAGACAGAACAGAGACAGAACAGAGACAGACTATACATTCTACATCATGGTGGTATGTCTCTGCCAACCAGTTGCAGTAACAGCCTTGTTCCCAGCCTTTTCTCATCTCTGAGGAGGAAAGCCTGGGCACAACATCTCAGCAGTGGTTCTCAAAGTGGGGCCCAGACCAGCTAAATGATTGGTAACTTCAATGCCCTTGACTCTCAGAGTTCAGGGCCATTTGCTGCAAGCACTGTAACTCTATTGTTCACCATTGTATTTGTTATAGTTGTGGTGTGAACTCTGGCTTCTACTTGACTATTTTTAATGATTTATTTTGTCAGCAACTCAGGGGTCCGTGGCCTAATATATACCAGACTGGGGGTCCTTATATTTATATAAATGTATAATAATAATAATAAACTTTATTTGTATAGTACCTTTCATGACATGAAATGCAGCTCAAAGTGCTTTACAGAGCAAGAATACAATTACAGTTGCAACCAATTTAACAATAAAGCAAAAAATAAAATAATAAAAATCACACCCAGTGTGAAGTGGGCGGTGTGGTCACAGTGGTCATCACAGTGATGGAAGTTCACTTAAAGAAAAGTAATATTGTGGACCAACCATTGTACACCCCTAACTTAAAATATATGTGTTTTTTTTAAGTGCATAGTCCTATTTATAGGGCTATGCACATGTGTCATGTGTTTCACTAGCCAATCACAGTCCTGAATAGAGTCAGTGGTGGCCAATCACGGTGCAGGGTTAGGGGGGTACAATGGTGGCCAATCACAGCTCAGGGTTGGGGGGGTACAATGGGTGGGGGGGGGGTACAATGGTGGCCAATCACAGTGCAGCGAATGTCGATGTCCAAACCTCACTTATAGGGGCAGTTTCACCGCCCACAAATAAATAAAAGCAAAGCAAAAGCATAAAACAACATTACAATATGCAATACAGTGGTGACTTAAAATTCAACCAAAGAATCAGCTAAAAGCAAGAGTGAAGAAATAGGTCTATACATATACATATATATATTTACCCAAATGAGTCTGATGTAGCCGGTGTCTCCTGCCAGCTGCTGGACACAGAAGGGACAGGCTGCGTGAAAGCTGTCTTTCCCATGAGGCAATTGCAGCTGACTCCAGAAGGTGGCGGTCTTCGCCGAACACACATGGCCACAGGGGACCAACGCGTGGGTGGGGGGTGCAGCATCCAGGAAAAATCCCACTTCGTGGCCCAGCTGCAGAGGCACGAAGGGGCCCCGCACCCGGCACTTGGGACACTCGCGCTCCTGGCCATCCGCTTCCACCTAGAGGGTTGTCACCATCATGACATTATAGCTGATGATTAATAGTCGTTCAAATAATTGTGAGAACATATAAACGAAAATGACCTTTTTGGCTTTGTAAACAAAAGTTTGCACAGGTAACTTACAAAGCCTATTACTAAAATATAGAAAGAAATGCCTGACAATGATCGGTAACAATGTCAAGATAAATAATGATGCATTTGTAATGATGATAATGTACTGTATTTAATAATTGCATTAAAATTATATAACAATTTGGGGAAATGTCATATCTACAAGCTCATAACACGTCCCAATGCGACGCCTTGTGAGCCTTTAGATAGGATATTTTCACACATTTTAAACAGATGGATTCATATGGATCAGGATTCTAACGATGCAAAATAATTGTGATTATCTCAAATAATTAGCGATCAGATTATTATGTAATAATTGCCTCAGGCCTAACTTTCACCTCATCCTCGCTGCTTCCATGCACATGACCGCACTGGAGGTAGGCCCAGGGCTGCTTCTCGCCTTCGTTGAAGACCACCGGGCACCAGGGCCGCCCGGCGTTCAGCTCCTGGCACAGGGCCTCCATGGTCGGCGTGCGCGCCAGGCCCTCGGCCGTGCGCCACAGGAGGGTCACGCCACACAGGTCGATCAGCGAGCCGTCCACCAGTTCGATAGACTCACCGTCCTGGGCGGAAACATGAGAAGATATTAAAGATTTGGTTGATTTTGTTTTGACAAGAATGCATCTATATCAGTGGCGCGGCCAGAACACTTGTATAGGCTGGGCCTGAGCAGGAGCGGGTGGGCACGCATGCATGCGCGTGCATGTGTCCCCGACCTATGCGCACGCGAAAATGTGGGCGTTTTTTTGTTACTTTATTTCAGTTTTAGGGTTAGGGTTACGTTAGGGTTATGTTATTTAATTCTTATTTTTGCCTGATTTTACCTATTTTTTTATCAAAACATTTATTATAAAAAAAATAAAAAAATATATTTTTTAGCTACATCGATTGGGTGGGCCAGTTTCCTATGTGGGTGGGCCACTGTTACGCAAATCAGCGAGCAGAGCAACACTTTTATTGTTATGTGATCTTCTACCAGGGTCATGTGTGCATTTATGTAAGAGAATAAAGTCTGCACACTGGGTCATGCTCCAAAGCAGACTTTATTGCAAACTTTATTCTCTCTGGATTCTGACCTTTTAGTGAGTGGATGTGCATGCTTTATTGTTTGTTTCTGTATTTATGTATGAAACAAAGGCAGCAATTGTGGTGCACTAAATCGTGTGACCCTCTGATTTCCGTAGCATGTTTCGTACAATGATGTACACTGCCAACTATTAGTCTGGATTTATTTAGTTTTAATCATTTGTCTGTGCACGTGTACACTGGTTGTTGTGAACATGTACATGTATATAGTCCTCACCATCTTCCCCTGTTGCTGAGCCCAACGGGTCGCCCGGAGGGTGTAGGCGTCGCCGCAGACGGAGATCTCCCTCCACAGGCCGGGCTTAGAGTCCTGATTGAAGCCATGGAGCGGGCGCGTCACCAGCACGCCGTTGGTGGTCAGTCCGTTCATCTGACCATCATCAGGCATCTTCCATTTAATTGCATCCTCCTATGGGGGGAGGGAGGCAGTGGTGGAAGAAGATTGTTTTACTTAAAGTGAAAGCTGCAATACCACAATATACATTCTGTTATTCTGTTACAAGTAAAAGTCCTGTATTCAAAATGTTGTATTGGCATCAAAATACGTGTACAGTACTTACAGTACCAGAGTAAAAGTACTGAACTTTTTTTTTAAAGTAGCAGATCTAAAAGCTAATTTTAAAAATTATTTATCCAGGGTATGTATGCTGAGCATGAGTGTTCTTTTTCAGCAACGCCCTGCACAGTCACACAGACACAATTGTGTATAAGACATTTCATCTGACATTTCATAACCTACACCCAGGAAGATGGTCTTGGAGGAGTTGAAGCCGGCGGCGTAGATGCGCGCGGCGTAGGGAGGGCTCCTCTGGCAGATGATGTGGCAGGCGAATTGCGAGACTCGGCTGTCCGTCACCACAAAGTCAATGGGTCTCTGCGTGGACCGCCCGATCTGTTATAGACGAACACACAAGGGGTTGTCACTCACAGCTTGTCTTATTTGTTTGATTTTTTTTTTTACATTGTATTAACCAATTTCAGCCTAGTGTCCTTACTTTAAGTAAACATGAACATAAAAAAAACATTAAAACAGCTAAAATAGCAGATCTGCTCACAAGCTCTAAATCTAAATCAAAGTTTAAATCTCCCAATGGAAGAGTAGGGAGTCCACCTTCAACCACTGTCTGCAGATGAACTAATATTGTATTAACATACTCTACCATACAGATTGTTAAAATCATGTCAAATAAGTTGAGGATTGCAGCTTTAAAGTGTGTCTTTATGTAAAAAGAAAAGTGTTATGTAAAAAAAGATTAAAGCTCTATATTCAGATGCTAATCAATGCTATATACATTATCTGTTCAGTAATAGGTTTCTCCCCATCTCTCCACCTCTTTAGAGAACAGAAATACATTTTAAGGTCACCAATTTCAGGTACTCAGGAGAGAGAACCCCACAATCACCATTCATGAGCTTCAATTTTTATGTTCCAATTCCAATTTTGTCTGCTCATTCTTTTGTGATTTTTTTTTTTTTCCTGTTTGCTGGAGAGCTGTAGAGTCAGGGAGACCCCTCTTATTGAACAAACACTACAACTATCAGAATATAGCATGCCTTTTCAGATCAGAGCATGTTTATTTTAATGACCAATCAATCGATTGTGTTCCACCTTGGATCAGTGGTATGTTTTGGCAATTATTTGGGGGCCCACTTGCAAAACATCATGTATGCATTATGGATCCTACATACCTGAAACATGTCCGTATTTGTGTCAGGAGCGTATTCCACCACGACCGCGTTCCCTTTGGAGAGAATGTAGGCTATGCTGTGCTGGTCCTTCATGCAGATAGCCTATGAAACACAGAGAAGTTCACTGTTAGAAACCTCCAGTTCTGGACAAAGTACTCAACCTCTGTACTTGAGTCAAAGCATAGATTACTCAACTACAAGTGGAAGATGCTCTGTCAAATTTGTACGTTAAAGTACTGGAATACTTGCTTTTAAAAATACTAATCTTTTTTGTGCATGCTTTGAAAAACCCCAAATGGAAGTATTCAAAAGAACAAATTACAAATGTCTTTTTAATATCATGGCAATGCTGACATTTTCCAAAACAAAACAAAAAATATTTTCCAGAAATATAAAAGTCAATAAAAGAGAACATAGTAGATCTACAAGCTCACAGGGTGTCACATCACGACACGTTGTGTGCTTATAGATCTGCTATTTCAATATATTTGATATAGGTCTGCAGTGGTTAATGTACAGTAGTAGTGGAGTGGATTGGATTTAGCAGTGGATTGCAGACAGCGGCGGAAAGTATCCACATGCATTTACTCAAGTTCTAGTAGAATTTTGAGGTATTTTTACTTTAATGGAGTATTTACATTTTTGATACTATTATTTCCTAATCAGAAATCATCCAAATTCTTAGAAAATGGCGATCTACAAGCAAGATCTACAAGCTTCAACGAGCTTGTGAGCTTTTTGAATATCTGAAGCTTAAGTATTTAAGCAATATAAGGGATAATTGACGCCGCACCTGTCATCCTGTCGAGTAACAACACCCGACAGGATGATTAAACAGTCAATTATCCCGCTTATTACACAGCTACTTAATAAATGAATTAATAAATTGACCCAAAAGTAACAACAAAACACAGTATTTCCTTGCTTAGGGTAATGAAAGTATTCCATTAGTGTTGCGCTGGGCGGACACGTCGCCTCGGAAAACAAGGAAGTGATGATCAAATAGAATACATTTTTGGTTACTGCATTGTGTATTTCTCGCTTCAAATGTTTTCAAAAACATTCTTGAGAGCAATGTTTAGTTGTAAATGACATGGTGTGTTTGTGTTTACATGGCTGTCTTGTTGGATACGGCACAAAATCAAGTAGTGCAGATTGATATGAACAGGTGCTCTGAGTCTTTGATTAGACAGTGGTCTGTTATTTAATAGTAACAAAGTATTTTTTGCACTGTGGTATTGTTACTTTTACTTAAGTCCCAATTCTGAGTACTTACAGTAGCTGCCTGTGGATCGCAGCCCACGTGTACAGTGCTTGGTTTCACACCGTTGGCCTTGGGTCTCTGGCACAAAGCGAAGGGGCTTTTGGTCCTGGCCTCGTCCCCGTTGGGCAGGACGCCATTGTACCTGTGAAGAGAAGATGAAACAGTGGTGGGAACACTGTGGTTAATAAAGCAAGCTTGCTACAAGCTTCATTTCTGTTCAGATCTTTAGTAACGTGTGGACAGTGCAGTAATATGTAGCTTCATTTATATATAAATGCTTTACTCACGAGTTTATGTTATGTGTAACATTATCAGTTATATTTGTGATAAGCCACTAAAGCCTTGCTCATACTGTAGAAAGATTCTGTCTTTTACTTTTATTACAAGCCTGCGCGGCTACGTCTGCCAACAGTTCCACAAGTCCCCCTTTGTTTATTTTCTCTGACAACACTTCTTCGTTCATACGATTTTGCACACTTTTAACCACTTATACCCTAGTTAACCGGGGTCCCCCAGGGCTCTATATCAGGTCCACTAGACTAGTATTTCCCTCCACACCAAATCTCTTCATCAAAAAAATAACTGATCTATAAGCTTTAGGCAAAATCACAAAGTGACAACAGAGATGCCATTTCTTGTATGTTAAAGGAGAGATCCGGCCACAGAACCTGGCGTCTGTGAGAGAAACAAGCAACCAGCGTCATCTCGTTCTGCACGAACGGTAGCTCATGCGCGACATTCAGCACATGTTTGAGTATCATGAGACTCCACGATGAGTGGTAGTAGAAAAAAAAGTTTTCATCGGTTATAATAGACGATTTTCACTCTTACACACGGCTCCCATTATGCCAACGGAGGGGGTCGCTAGACTGGACGACAGGGGACTCTCTGGAATAACTCAACGTCCCTTTCAATGTTGGTGAGTGATTAGCGACACATGAAAGATAACACTTAAAATGGCCGGATCTCTCCTTTAATCTCTCTCTAGACAGATTCACAGCTCTGCAGCTCAAATGCAAAAGTGAAAAACAGCAGAGGGCGCTGTTTTTCCTTTTTTTTTTACCTGGGTTCTCAGATTGCTTGTATGTAAACCAAACAAGTCAATTCTGATCCTTGCCTCTTGCCATTGAAGTACCCATCTGGCTCTACACTACACAACACAATTCCTATTGTACGGGTGGCAACCTGATATGTCCAACTCCAAAACCATTATGTTTCAGTAAATATTTCAAATATTGTACAAAATAGCAAAAACAGCCGATCAACAAGCTCACAATGCGTCACAGTGCAAGACCTTGTGAGCTTAGTCTCTATGTCACTATTTGTCCGCCTAACAGCATTGAATGTAAAACCAACGCTGTCAGTGGAAAACATAATTACTGCATTTCTTCAAGGTGTGTGTGTGTGTGTGTGTGTGTGTGTGTGTGTGTGTGTGTGTGTGTGTGTGTGTGTGTGTGTGTGTTTGTGTGTGTGTGTGTGCTGTACGGCCGAGTCAAACTTTGATCAAAGCAACACCACAATTGTCACCCGCAACCAGTAGCATGATTTGAGGAAGTTCACTTCTAGTTTTATTCTATTCAAAACTTAGTTTGAAGCCCATAATGGACAAAATAAGAATCTCATAGTTTCATTAAGGTGAGGTTATTCTTTTCTTTTTACTCTTTCTTTTTTTTAAATATATTCTTTTGTTTTCTTTTTTGCTTTCCAATATGGCTGCTGTGCATAGAGCCTATCTGATGAATATTAATAAATGAATGTTTCATACCCCAGGACAATGAGCTCCCCATATTTGATGGAGGCCGGTGAGGAGGAGATCTTTTCTTGGCACTGCGCCATTGGTGCTTCCTTCAGAAGGAGGGCGGTGCAGGGTTCTCCGATAGCGAAACACTCCTCTGTCACCTGCTTCAAAGTCTAGTGGTTGTTGCTGTCCTTTACGCCCCACTTAACCTGCAGACATCACAAGAAAAACACATGTGAGTTTTCATTCTAAAATGAGACATTCTCCCTTTAATGGCTTAAGCCCTGCAGGCTATTTACTTGAGTGTACGGCGAAAATAGCCAATCTTCACGCCCACAACGTTCCGAAGCTTGTGAGCTTGTAAATCTAAATATCTTTGGACATGTTGGACATTTATTAAATGTTACTACGAACATTTTTTAACATTTCTCTCTACAATGACATGCCCAAAATAGGGACACCACGTTTAAAGTGGTTAAAGAGTCACTTCTACAAAAGTCTAATGTATAGGTTGAGGTAAAATCCAACTGTAGATAATATTGCAGTTATTGTTATTTAATGATTGTTACTTAAATAATAGCAACATTTTAAATTGCATAATTATTCTGCAATAAGCAGACTGTAATATCTTGTATATAAAAAGAAAATAAGAGGCAGAACAAGCTAAAGCAATGTTGCAAATGCAGACAGATACTTATCTGTTGGTTTCACTGGAAGTAGCCTACTCAGATTTTAGTAGCCTACTCAGTAAAAGTAGCAAAACCACAATGTAGAAATACTCTGTTACAAATAAAAGTCTGTAGTCAAAATTGTACTATAGTACAAACGTATTGGCATCAAAATATACTTTTTTCAAAAGTTTTAACAATTGGTCAAAATCTTTCAAAAGTAGCAGGTCTACATTGTGAGGCATTGTGAGCTTGACGATCTGTAATACTAATAATACATCTTAGTCTTCAAATTAACTTTTAAATAAAGTTTTCAAATAATTGTAGTGGAGTAAAAAGTACAATATTGTAATATAAAGAAAACAATTAACTTAAAATGTAAAAAGGAAAACCAAGACAATTCACCTTACTTACTTGACTTATCTTGAGTAGGATATCCAACAACAGCTGGGTAGAAGAAACTAACAGCTTCTCAAAAGTATGTTTTGTAGTAATTATAACAGCTCATCCATTCGGTCAAGTCCTCAAGCCTCAATGTATGAACTGAGGTTCATGATATGCTATTTATACTGTATGTGCTGCTCTGTCTTTCTCTTTGATCCAATCATTCACAGTTCTTTGATATACAGCCTTATCAAAAACCTTTTCAGCTGAGACAGTCATTTACAGTTCTCTGACAATCAGCTTGATCAAAGGGTTGTCTTTCTCTCTCTCTCTATTCAAATCAATTCAATTCAATGGGCTTTATTGGCATGAGAAAACATACATTTATATTGCCAAAGCAAAAGTGGAACAAAACTATTACAAAAAACAATGTAGGTACAATTAAATGGGAATAAAGAAATGTGTAAACAGATCTGTGTTAAATTGCACCTGTCTTACAAAACCATACAAATTGTGCATTTGCTGGAAAAGGTTATACATCCATGTAGGAAAAGTTATCTGTGGAAAAACTTTTGAAAGAAATGGCATCATTATTTCAATGTTTTGCATTCACTTCACTTTGTATAAAACCTTTTGGACAAATAGCAGCAACGTTTTTCATAATACATATAACAGTAGTTCTGTTTGTATTTACAGTATTTTCTATATACTGAGATCACTCGGTGCAGACAGTGCAGACATACACATGTATTCCATTAGACATCCTTCTCCTGTCACAACAGCTCACACGTCTCGCTGCTGTTTACACATTGTTGTACTTCACCCAGCAGATGTGGGAGTTTTTTGTCATCAATCTGTTGAAAGTATGTGTCTCTGATGTCTTGGTACAGTGGGCAAGTGGTTAGGAAGTGTAGTTCAGTTTCTACATCATTTTAGGGGGACTTGACCGAATGGATGAGCTGTTATAATTACTACAAAACATACTTTTGAGAAGCTGTTAGTTTCTTCTACCCAGCTGCTGTTGGATATCCTACTCAAGATAAGTCAAGTAAGTAAGTAAGGTGAATTGTCTTGGTTTTCCTTTTTACATTTTAAGTGAATTGTTTTCTTTATATTACAATATTGTAATATACTTACTTTTTACTTTTTACTCCACAACTTTTTACTTATATATTTTGAAAACTTTATTGTCTCCGCCGGAGGTGGAGAGTATGTTTTCGCTTCGTCCCGCCGTGTGTTAGCATGGCCCCTAGCCAAGCTAACATTGGTCAAGCTCCACGTGACACGTGTCAATATGTTGACACCAATGCCTTTGATTGGCTAGAGGGACGCATGACGAAATAAAATCCTATAAATAGGTGTGTCACTTCAAAAGGCCATTTATGTCTTTTGAAGTGAGGTAAGACAGGATCAATCAGTCTTGATTGGAACAGTACCTTCCAGTACAAATCACCCGTTCGTGCATGTGTGTGTCCCTCTGAGAACACCTAACATTGGTCAAGCAAGGCGCAGAAGGCCAAAGCTAAGAAAGCATACTCATCTACAACAGTAACACAGAAGAGGACTATAGAGTTGAATTGATCCCACAACAAGGCCGAAGTCTTAATACTGTAACAATTGGCCACCTTGATCAAATACATTATGTAGCACTAGAGAAAACTGACATAGATCAAACACACCAATCAACTGCTGAAACTGTTCAAGACAATGAAGATGAAGAAGACAGACAAGCATTTGAACAAACCAGTCAATTACGAGGACTCCCATATGACACCATTTTTTTTAGATGCAGACACTACATATTCAGTCGCCCCTGCAGAACACCAAAAACCAAGCGCATTCTACCAAGACGACCCGTTCTACCAAGACGACCCGTGCTATTAAAATAGCACGGGTCTGCTGGCGGAGACTTGTGCTCCGAGGAGCACATTTTCTAGTTTAAAAGTTAATTTGAAGACCAAGATGTATTATTAGTATTACAGATCGTCAAGCTCACAATGCCTCACAATGAAGACCTGCTACTTTTGAAAGATTTTGACCAATTGTTAAAACTTTTGAAAAAAATATATTTTGATGCCAATACGTTTGTACTAAGTACAATTTTGACAACAGACTTTTATTTGTAACAGAGTATTTCTACATTTTGGTTTTGCTACTTTTACTGAGTAGGCTACTAAAATCTGAGTAGGCTACTTCCAGTGATACCAACAGATAAGTATCTGTCTGCTGTTTTCTCGTGATGTCTGCAGGTTAAGTGGGGCGTAAAGGACAGCAACAACCACTAGACTTTGAAGCAGGTGACAGAGGAGTGTTTCGCTATCGGAGAGCCCTGCACCGTCCTCCTTCTGAAGGAAGCACCAATGGCGCAGTGCCAAGAAAAGATCTCCTCACCGCTCTCCATCAAATATGTCAAATATGGGGAGCTCATTGTCCTGGGGTATGAAACATTCATTTATTAATATTCATCAAATAGGCTCTATGCACAGCAGCCATATTTATGTGGTATATCCAGGACTAAAAGTATCTATTAAACATGGATTAGGAAGTCTAAACTAATATTATCATTTATCATTGGTTAATAACAGTGTGGGAATTTTCAGGTGAGGCTGTGACCGATTTGAGATAAGAGGCTGAGAAAGCAGGGCAGTAAACCCCCTAGATTTGAGTACTGATGTATGTTTCTGCATTTTTATTTAATCAGTCACACCCTGAAGATCCTGCCCTTTTGTTCTGCAACAGGAGAGTTCATCTTTAGGCGTGAACCAAAACAAGTCTCTGGACCAAATATTTATTTCGTGGTATTGCTACTCTGGGAGTTTCTCCTGTCGTTTTATGTGCTATTGTCTTAGCCTTGCAGTGTTGATGTGGGGTTAAGCCGTGTTTTCTGTTTTTTTCAGCTTGGCAGTGGCAGTTTTTTTCATGCTATGGTTTGTATTTCGTGTTTGTGTTTTCATACTAGGCTTTGTTGACGTGTTCTCAATAGTGTTCTCAATAGTAGTCATCTCTCTCTCAATAGTAGTAATCTCTCGAATGAATGAATGTGCCAATCGCTGCCCCTGAAGCCGCCTTGGGGAGGGAGGGCCACCACTTTGCCAGCCTAGGCTGGCTCAGGGTGGAAGACAGGGTTAAACAACAAAAAATGGGACTGGTTTTCAAAATTGTAAATGCAGATTTGCCCGAAATGCCCCCTATACCCGCATATCTGTATAAATACCTCGAAAAAGTTAGTGACACCCACAGTCACAAAACTAGAGGGAGCGTAAACAACAATCTGGTACCACCCACCCATAAAACAAACATGGGCAAATTCTCCTTCTACAGCACAGCCACCAAGGTATGGAATAGTCTAACCCCATCCCTCAAAAAATGCGGTTTGCTGGGCCCATTCAAAACAGCCCTAAAAACTCACCTTTCTGGAGGCCAAAAGAGGAGCTAGTATGTGTTTTACCCCTTGTCCGTCCGTCCGTCCGTGTGTCCGTGTGTCCGTGTGTCCATCTGTCTGTGAACAGCTAATCTCCAGCACCGTTTGCCCGGTCGCTGCGAAAATGTGCACACACACTCCCTGGATGCCAATTCAGAACCTCTGCCCCAATTTTTTTACATGGCCCTGTTATAGCGCCACCAGGAGGTCGATTTGTGCAAAACCCATTTTTTTATATTACTCCTACAGATTTTATCCAAACATCACGCAAATCGGTACACAGTATCTCTATAATCATGTGATCAACACGGATCTGATTTTCCATATTCCATCCTGATTGGCTAAGGTTGGCTTCCAAAGTTTGCAGGATTGGTCCATTTTTAACTAAATGCCTCAAATCATGAACGCAGCTTGCGATTTCCGTGAAATTTCACACGCACATTCCCACTATGCCGAGGAAGAAATGCCACTTGAACATTTTCAAATCAGCCTCATGGTGGCGCTATAAAAGGCCAATTTGCGTTTTTAACTGTAGCTGCACCGATCTGCGTGAAACTTTGCACGCATACTCCCTAGAGGCCAAGGAAAAACATCTGCCCTGCATTTTTCACATTAGCCTTTTATAGCGCCACCAGGAGGCCGACTTATGTAAAACACATATTTTGAGATTAAGCTTTCATATTTTATCCAAATGTCACGCAAATCGGTACACATGATCTCTATACTCATGTGATCAAGATGGTTCTGTTTGATTTTTCATATTCCATCCTTATTGGCTAACATTGACATCTAAAGTTTGCAGGAGTGGCCCGTTTTGAACAAAATGTTGCAAATCATGAACGCAGCGTCCGATTGCGGTGGAACTTTGCACGCACATTCGCACTACGTTGAAGAACAAACGCCACCCTTTTAACATTGCCCTATTATAGCGCCACCAGGAGGCCGATTTTTCTTTTTTATGTTACTCCTAGACATTTTGTCCAAACATCATGCAAATCAGTACACATTATCTCTATAGTCAAGTGATCAAGATGGTTCCCTCCAATTTTTTTGTATTCCATCCTGATTGGAAAATTCTGAACATTACTGGCCCACAATAACCTACCTTACCTGGCGGAGACCTGTGCTCCGAGGAGCACTTTTTCTAGTTTTGTATATATATATATTTATTTTTTTTCATGCTTTTTTTTTTGTACATAGTGGTATTTTTGTCTCTGTATTTTTATGTTGATTTTTGAACTGTTTGGTTGCTACTATATATGTCTATGAAATTAATTCAAGGACCCCAACGGAAACGAGTCCGCAAGGACTTTTTTGGTCGGACCTTTTAGACAAAAGTGTTAAATGTAACTGTGTTGTTTTACATTCTTTTGCCTAATAACAATTTCGATCAATCAATCAAAAACGTGACGCCCCAGTACACGCACGCACGCACGCACGCACGCACACACGCGCACACACACACACACACACACACACACACACACACACACACACACACACACACACACACACACACACACACACACACACACACACACACACACACACACACCCAGTGACCCATGAGCCATGACTGAAGTAAACAGGAAGCGCAGGTACTACTAGTTCATTAAAGCAAATATGTCAAAAAGACCAAGATTATCAGACTGTGAGTACAAAAAGAGGCGGCAATTGAAGGAGCAAGCACTCCAAAAACAGAGGGGTTAATTTTTAAAGTATATTGATCCCGGGACCGGGAGCAAGGAGAAGGAGTCAGACACAGTGACCGTTTCTGTCTCATCACTTAACGAGGCCGCTGGCTGCAGTCACACAGGTACAGCTACCTCATCTCCTCCACAACCACAACCACAAGATGTTGAACTGAATGAAGAGATCCCTGGGCCAAGTTGCATGATTACCACCACGACCATTAAGTCCGCGCCCGCCGTCATGTTCTGCACCGACTGCGCAAGAAACAACTGCTGTTATCAGCAGCGCTGCTGGAGAGCAGATCACCACCAGAAGTTGAACTTGTACACAGTGTGGACGACTTAAATGATCCAGGTATATGGCCAGCAACAATAACACAGGGGCTTAGAGACATTTTGATTCAGAGAGGACCACACCAAGTAAGAGGAATTAATTTCCCTAAGACCAAGGGCAGCCGCAAGGATGATATACTAAGAAGATTTTCAGAGGCTCATTACAGTCGCAAATTA